>NW_024351648.1:2150168-2154094 GCF_902729225.1 Pteropus medius
CACCACCTCCCCCGGGACGAGGCCCTTCTGTTTCAGGAGCCGAGAGCCTCCGGCACATCTGATGTCACAGAACTGGCGACTTCCAGAGGTGAACGGAAACTCTGGCCACCTCTGGTCCAACCCCCAGGTCGTAGATGACAAAACTGAGATTCGAAGGGAAGAGTGTGACCACGGCCACAGAGACAGGAAAAAAAGAGTAAGAAAGACAGAAACTGAAAAAAGCTAGCACGTTCCCGTCCACGACTTATGTCTTATTTATATACGCTTTTCATTAAATTTGCAGGTATATTTTATAGTTCATAAAAGTTTTTAAATCATTCTACTTCGCTCGATTTAATGTACCTTTATAAAAATAACCTATATTTTCCACTTGCACAAAATTAAATCTTACATAAGTAAACAGTTGTTTTTCCTTACAAAACACCAGTGACCTCTCTCTTAGGAAATAAGCCCAGACTATTGACTAAACCCCAGCAGAGAAGCTCAACCCGACAGAGAAAGGCCTCCTAAACCGTAATTAAAATAATAATTAAGTACAAAGAAAGGGCAAAGGTACTCGCTCTTTTAAAAATGGAAAGAAAAAATAAAATAAAATAAAATCGGCCCTCTGTGAAAACCACCTCAGTCATCTTTAAAAGCTTTACCAAATTCCAAACGGCCCCCTTATTAACGATTCTTAATGCATGAGGTAGTCATTTAAGAATAAATCTTTAAGTAATTCAAAACAAGGACTCTTCAGTAAATAGTCGAAATTAAGGGGGGAGTTAGAGTCATCTGGTTTCCATTAGGATGATAAAATAGTTCACTTGAAACCTTTTACAAGATGCTTTGTTACCGCGAGGTGTCTGTGCATCTCACTCCATCACGAGCCATTTGACACAACATAAAAGGCTTCAAAAGCCATGTTAGGCCTCTTAATCAAAAACTAATTGTAATAGATATTGGGGAGTGTTAACACGATGACCGCGAGGTTGTCGCTGTGGCATGGAAGCAGCAGCGAACATTAAACACAACCCCGGGTTGATAGGGCTTATCTGAATTTCAGAGCTAAGTGCTAAGTACTACAGGCCGGTATCTCCTTGCTATTGGTCTGTACCACTTTGGGAGTTAATTGCCCCATAAGGCTTCATCTTCTTAATGAAATTTATAGCATTGTCGGAGAGCTGGGGAGACACTGCTGCGATTTAGGAGATTTTACAGAAAACAGAGACATAAACAGAGGAGAAAAGAAAATACATCCTTGGAGCCTAATGCATCCACAGCCTTCGCCCAGGGCGGGGAGCAGGACTCCCCGGGCGCAAGCGGGGTCAGTAAGCACCACGTTAACTCTTTCAGGCCTGCGATGGGGCTATCACGAGGTACGCTCTAACGCAAAGGGAACGATCGGTATCGTAGGACCCTGGTAGGCATTCAATAAATGTCCGATGGTCAGACTTAAAAGACCGGAAATGCCAGCGAGCGACGAATGGAATCAGCTGTGTGGCTTGTGCCTCTCTCAGTATCTAAGATGTGGCTGGCCCTCCAGAAATCTTTTCTGAATGATTGATTGATGAATGAATGAATGATCTGGCTGCAGGATAGCTCTTTACCATTTTCACAGTGCTCTCATGTTTGGCGCCCACGGCCATCTACTTGACAGGCCCAGGGTTTCATTAAGGACAGAACCAAGGCCCAAACAGATGCTCTGTAGGTCCCATCCCAGACTGTAAAGATACTCTGTGAATACTCTGTTGTCAAAAATCCGGCTGAGGAGGACTTCAAACGTTAAAGACCAAATGTGATTTGGGAAACTGGATGGGAACGAGAAAAAAAAAAAAATAGATGAAAAATGCGAAATCTGTTAAAGTCTAGAGTTCAGTTATGAGTATTGTACTTAATTATATATTAACTTTATAAATATATATATATATTAATGCTTAGTTACTTTCTCGGTATCGGAGTTACATGAGAGGTTAACATCAGAGCGAGTAAAGGCGAACAGGAATTCTCTGTACTATTTTGAATACTGTCATTTTAAGATTATTTTAAAAGAACAGCTTTGAAAATAATAACAACTACACATCATCAAGATACAGAAACACGTTATAGAACGTGAGGACATATCAAATGGAATGAAAAATCATATTACCTTCATCCACTTTCAGAAGGTTTCTCTAACTAACGCCCACTCAGTCCTCCAAATCTCCTTATACATTTTGTGTCATTTCAATCCTTCGAAATTTACTGGATTTTTTTCATGACTTAATACGGTCTTTCCTGGAGATGCTCCCACATGCTCTTGCGAAGAATCTGTATTCTGCACTTGTTGGGTTCTGTTAGGTCTGTTAGATCCGTTTGGTTTATACTGCCGTTGGAGTGTTCTGTTTCTTTATTGATCTTCTATCTCGTTGTTCTATGTTTGAAAGTGGAGTCTCCAGCCGCCGTTATTAAATTTTCTATTTCTCCCTCCCCTCGATTCTGTCGATTTTTGTTTAATATATTTTGGGACATCGTTTTTGAGCGTGTCTATGTTTATAACTTTTAAGTCTTCCTAATGGGCTGACCCTTTTTTATTATAAAATGTTCTTCTTTGTGTCTGGTAACAATTTTTAAAAGCTATTTCATCTGAATTATACTATAGCCATTCCAGCTGTTTTTTGATTAATATTTGCCTGATATATGTTTTCCTCTGTTTTTACTCTCAACTCATTTGTCTTTGATCTAAAGTGTGTCTCTTATTGACGGCATAGAGCTGGATCGTGTTTTATTCATTTTGCCAATCTCTGCCTTCGATCGAAGTGGTTAGTCCATTTACATTAGGCAATTACCGATAAGGTACAATATCTGCCATTTTCCTCTTTGTTCTGTATATAGATTACGTCTCTTTTTGTTCCATTATTCATCCGTGACTGCCTTCTTTTGTGTTAATTAGCCAGTTTGTAGTACAGTATTTTAATGTCCTTGCCGTTTATTTTACTTTTTATTTTTTCATAGTGGTTGTCTCGAGTATTATAATCAACATCCTAACTTACAATAATCTAGTTCGTATTAATGCCAATTTCATTTCAATAGTATATCAAAACTTTGCTCCAATATAGCTCCATTTCCGCCCCTCACTGTGCAATTATTGTCATACAATTTATATCTTTACACGTTATGAGCCCATCAGCATACTTTTATAATTCTTGCTCTATGCAGTGGACTTTTAAAGAAAATAAGAGGAGGGAATATTTACAAGATACATTTATACTGTCTTTTATATTTACGTATGTGGTTACATGTATCAGATACCGTCTAATATTATTTCATTTCAGCCCGAAGAACTCTCTTAATTATTTTATTATAGCAGATCTGCCAGCGACAGTCTCCCAGGTGTTGCTTATCCGGGAATAACTTTAGGACGTATCTAGGTGTGGATCTCTTTAAGTTTATCCTACTTGAATTTTCTTGAGATTCTGGAATGTGCAGATTAATGTTTTCCATCAGACTTGGAAAGACTTCACCAATATTTCTTCGGATATGCTTCCAGCCCCTTCCTTTCTCTCCTCTTCTTCTGTGACTTCCAGGATGAATATTTCGGTACAGTGAGTAGTGTCTCACGAGTCTTTGAGGCTCTGTTCATTTTTCTTCGTGCTTTTCCTTGCCGTTCCTCGAACTGGATAATCTCAGCTTAACTCTTTGAGGGTTCACTGGTTCTTTCCCCTATCAATTCAAATCTGCCGTCGAGCACTTCTAGCAAAATTTGTATTTAACTTTTTGTACTTTTCAACTCCAGAATTCCTATTTAGTTTTTTTCTGTAATTTACATCTCCGTATTGGTATTCTCCATTTGGTGAGGCATCGTCTCATACTTCCCATTAATTCTTTAGCTACACTTCCCTGTAGTTCCTCGAACTTAGGTATAGGAGTTGATTTAAAGTCTCTGTCTAGTAAGTCCAAAGGGACAG
>NW_024351648.1:2155173-2229647 GCF_902729225.1 Pteropus medius
TATATCTTCAAAGTTTGTTATCATGGCCTGAGCTGGGTTAAAATATAACTATAGCGAGGGATATTGTTCCTTTCGAGATCCAAAATAGTTGTGAGCCAAACCTAGAAGTGAGTCACTCCAGAAATGCTTTCGTAAAAAATCACTTAAAGCTATAATCTTAACTTTATTAGGCTACCAGTGCCGATCCTCCAAATATTTGAATTTCGGCAAACGTTAATGGATTTTATACTACGTGCAAGGACCTATGCTGACTGCAGTGGAAATTCAAAAGACATGATCCAAAGAAGTCTGCTTGAAACAGACTTCAGAGACGCATACGTCAGAAGCTAAATAACAAGATGAAAATATATGCCTCCTATTTGTCCGTAGACAACACTAACCCAGAAAAAAATAAGATGACAAATTCACTGAAATACGTATATATATTCTTTGCCTCTGACTTCATCTGCAATTTGCATAAACTCCACTTCTCACCTTTGTACATCTTTATATTCCCCCAAGAAATCCTCAGTTCTCTAGGAGGTATCCCGTCCTTTAAGATCCGCTTAACCAAAAAGCTGTCAGGTCTGGAATAGATAAAGAATAATGCCCAGGCCGATCCCGCTTGGTGGAGGTTCAATGGGCAGAGTCTGGGCTCCATGAAATGAAAGATCAGTTTCCATCTCCTCTTCCTCCCAAACGTAGTTCAGACTCACTCTCATCTTACTCAGTGTGGGCTTTGAACTCGGCCAGAGCGAGATTTTATCCCCTACTTATTAGCATCAAGCCTTCAGACAACATTCATCACTTTATGTCTGACTTGCAAAATGGGAATAATAATGCCTACCACACGGGTCGTAAGTATTAAATACGATAAAATATTTACATTGTCTGGCCCATGGAAAACACTCCATAAATGTTTATTCATGTTCTCAAAGCACAAATCCCTTCTTGGAACACGTCCAGGAGGGAATGACTCTCCTCCCAATGGTTCTACAGATTTGTGAAGACATCTCTTTGGTATCATTCTTGTCTCAACTCAAATGTCACTTCCCCAGGGAGGACTTCCCCGACCACCCAACCAAAAGAAACCCCCTCTTAGTCACTCTCTTTGCCATCAGCAGAGTGGCCAGTCATCCCAGCTGGCCTGGAACTGCGGGCTTTTGGGGGATACGGGCCTTTATGTGCCAAACCCAGGACGGGGCTTTGCCACTGCCTCATATCATTCAGTTGATTTTTTCTCGCTTCCTTCAAACTAAAATATAAACCCCTCGAGGTGGTTCACAGCACTGTTCAGATACCTACAGCACCACTTAGCACACAGTAGGCACTAAACAGCTATTTATTGAAAGACTGAATGAACCGTTAATGAATGGATCGGCTCGTTGTTTAAAATACTCATCGTTTAAAATAATTCTGTTCTCCTAGTTTGACACCCATAAATGCATAAGGAGCACAGTTTTGTATGACACCACAATTAATTCATTTATTATTCTTTTTCATTTTAAATTTTTTACTCCCACAGTTAGTTTTAAAAAGCCTTTTGTACCGATCTCATGACTGAGTTGTGAGCACTTGAACTTGCGTGGCAGTGAGAACTTCAGACAGCTGTGTTCTTTCTCCCCCGATCCCAAACAATATTAAAAAGGATTCACTGAAATGTAGACATTTCTACCATTTACCCTGGAATGCTGGCTATATCCGATATAACCCAGTCTGTAAATATAAGATTAGCGTCTGTAAAGGAAAAGCTCTCCTCTATAAAAGTGCATTCAAAAGGAAATCTCTTCCCCCCGCCACCTTATAAGAAGCAGCAGCATTACTTTAAGACCCATAATTACCTTAAATGTTCCACAAAGTATAAAAGCTACAGATGTTAAAACACAATCTAAGACCGTATCTTTGGACTCTAAAATGAACCAGATAAAGATGATAACCCTTTTCCCCACTATCAGTTTACTATATAAATGAGAAGACATAAAATAGTTTTAGATTTAATTAAAGTAATTGAATTGCGTTTTGTAGTTCTGATTGTCATTAACATTCGCGACCTCTCTGTCACATCGATGTGCCAGAGAGTTTTTCCAATGGATATTTATTATGAATATCATCATCAATAAGCACCATCAACATATTAAAATTAATTTTAACTTCTTTATGGAAGACCGAAAGCGTAACCAGCTGCTGAAAACCATGCGTTCTAAATCATTTTTGATCGATTCAGCACAGCTCAGCCTCACGTACAACTAACGGGGAATTTTATGCGTGTGTAGGCAAGTTTCTATATATCTAAAGGATTGAATTTTATTTTATATCTAACTCTGGTTGCGTTAAGCACGTAATTCCCCAGAGCCCCAGCATTCATGAGCTGTTTTGAGCGCTTACTGTTCAGTCTTCTGCTGGCTCGTGTCATGCCCGCGTGCGTGCATATCCTGCCCCACATGGACATTTGGTCTCATGCTGACGGCTTGCAAAGAGCTTAATAAAAGACAGGTTTTTAGTGCATCAAAAGAACTTAGTCCACAGGTGTTCTGAACCGGGCTAACTTGTGTATAGAACAAACAATTGCACTCTGGAATTTGAGCCTCTAAATTGTATCAGTTGAGCACCAGCCCAGAAGGGAGAAAAACACCTTTCATTACCTTACCTGCGGGCGTGGCGGCTTCGGGCCGTGTAGGGTTACAGCGGATTCTATTCAGCTCACTGGCCACTGGCCGCTGGCCGAGTCGCTGCTGCTCCTCCTGGTGAGGCTGCCAAGGATTCCGGTGGAGCATCTTTAGAGAACATCCCCGTCTCTGTCTCCATCCAGATTTATTTGCCTTCCACAGCTTCGTGCATGTCCATATCTCTTTCTACAGTTCCCACTTCCAGAGCATCCACGACAAGCCAGGCGCTGTGCGGAAGATTTTAAATGCAGCGTCGCACGTCGCTCCTCCCGACAACACCGTGAGGCTTAGGGAGGCTAAGAGCGTACGTGAGGTCACGTCAGTGTAAGTGGAGGACTCGGGATTCAGAGCCAGGTCGGCTGGTTGGAGTCCAGAGCCGCCACCTTGACCTTCACGCTGCGCTCCGCGCGGCAGCCAGCTGATCACGGGCTCCAGGCGGTCGTCCAGCCTCCCCGCCGGCCTCCCCTTCAGTCCTTTCTTGCTTGGGTCTCTCGCAGCTCTGTCCTTGGCCCTTTCCATTCCTTCCTCCCTCCAAGTACCTCTCTAATTATTCTCCTCCCCTCCCGTGATGGCCCCAGGTGCCAGCCACCAGCCACCAACTTAAATCTGTCTCTCTCCTGCACTCCAGGCCTGGAAACTCGACTCGCTGCTCCCATCTGCTCTTGGGGAAGCGGGGTGCCCCTAGGCCGCCCAGCATTGCCCTTCGGAGCTGGCCCAAGCGAGCGTCTTCTGCAGAAAGCCTGCTCTTCCCGTGGCGCTGCCTCGCCCGGCACCCATAACCCCCACCCAGGCCAGTCTCCTGGCTCCTTTGCTTTCTGTTCCTTCTGTCCATCACTAGCCCGTTCATACCACCTCTCACCGACTCTGCTCCTAAGATCGGTCCCCTTGCCGCCATGCGTGCTGACCACACAGTCGTGTCATGCTCAACCGGGGCAGTTTACCTCTCGGGGCACGTCTGTCTGTCATCACAAATGGGGGGAGGAGGTCCTGGCACCCAGCTGGTGCAGACCAGGGACACTGCTGAACATCCTGCAGTGCCCAGGACAGCCCCCAGCAACCAAGATGACACAACCCAAAATGTCACCAGTGCTGAGGCAGAGGAAGCCTGGTCAGTCTAGCGTCATCCGGCACTCACCACTGCTCGGGACATTATATAGTCATCTGTTTACTTGTTTGTTTTCGGTCTTCTCCAGCCAGGATTAAGCTCCATGACAATAGAGAAGTCTGTCTTTTGTCTACTCTTGTGTAACTGTGCTCAGCACGTAGTAGATACTCAATAAGCATTTGATGACTGAATAGTAACAGGAAAATATATATATAAGCATATATATTGCTCCTTTTTTTAAACTCGCATGTAGTTATTATATAAAATATAAAAGGACCCTTGACATTTTATTTTGCTTAAATGATCGCATCATAGATAATCACATGTCAAGATTCAAGTGAAACCTAACCTAGGACAAGTAACATGCTGATTCTGCCCGGCCAGTGACTGTCAGCTGCATGTCCCCTGATGTCTGGGCCCCAAGCAGGGACCAAGCACCATTTCACATAACTCACGGCATTCACATTGAACCAGAAATGAGATGCATTAGAGTAATTCCTTGTTTGCTGAGGGAATTCACTATGAAAATCTGAGTGGACCAGAAAATCCAGATAGCACAGCTGTTACCGCAGGCCGGTCATCTCCGGGGACAGACCATCCTCGCCTGCGGGCGAAGCTGACGAACCTCTCTTTGCCTTGCGAAGTCAAGGCAGCCTTTCCAGATGCCAGAATATCGTAATATTCCAAAATGTTGATGTCCTGGAATTTTGGACATATATACAGACACCATAACAATAAAAGGAAGGTTTTTTAATAGGTTTTTTATAGTAGTAGTAACAGAAATGATTTGATGATGATGATGATGATGATGATGATGATGATGGTGATAGTAATAATAATAACAATAAATGTTATTATAGGCTAGGCTTGCTTTACCAATTTATTTGACTAGTGGCCCACCATCCACCCCGCCACCCACCCACCCCATTTGGATTTGTTCGTTTGTTCAGTTTTTTACAGAGCACGTGAAACCAGCTTGGAAAGTGTCGTTGTGTAAAAACCATGGGTAAGAGCTCAGGGAAGGTGACAGGGACCATGCCAGCCGGGGCCAGCTCACTCTGTTCAGGATCTCTCTAGAGAACCGGGGACGGCGTCTAGGCAGAGCCAGGATGTGACCAGCTGGGGAGGAAAGCGTCAGACAGACCCAGGATGACCAGTGTGGTCCAGCCGAAAGGTCGCGAGGGTCCAAAACTCAACCCGAAAAATCCGTGTCTTCATCCGTTCCTGTTTCTCACCACAGCAGGTCTTGAGCCCTCATTAATTTTCCTAGGTTGTTAGAAAACCTCACTGCCACCTGGTCCTGTCCGCCTCCCCCGCCCACCTCATATTGTTCACATTCCCAATGGGACAGCAAGCGGCTTCCCTCCCTGACCCTTCCTGGCCCATAAGGTGCACGAAGTCAGGGACACGTCTGTGCTGGCCAACCCCCATGACCAGCACATAGTAGGAGCACCGTCCGTATTGGCGAGCGAACGGGAGTGTGGACAGCTGATCCCTGGAACAGACGTGCTGCATTTTAGAATGCTTTCGAGTGGATTCTACCAACTTCCAGACCACTCCCCCAGTATCAAGATGAACGCCTTATAAAACATAACCTTCTGAGTGCGTACATAACTCTTCCTGTTTGACTTTATACCTCACGTGACCTCTCGTGCTTCTGTGAGTCAGAGCCTCCAGCTGGCAAGGATCCTATCTGTCACTTGTCGGCAGGCAGAAACCCAAACACCACAAACCCTGGTTGCTTCATCCTTTTTCCTAGTCACAGATCACCCCTGAGGGGCAACATCTACTATCTCTGTCACGTACACCTTCGGCGTCTTGATTTACCTTCCCGACTGCCAACTCCTATTGAATTATGAAACACAGTTGGCCTATTTCTCCTCTGAATTCTTAACGCTCCTCAGCCAAAACTTCAGGTTGAACTGAATCAGAAAAGTCCTTGCTAATACCTGCCCCAACTTCGGAGGCGTTCAGATCTTCCGATTGATTGCTTATGTAGCTTAAACTACGCCATTCGTTGCTCCACGTCAAAAGAATATTCAAGAAACTCAGAGCCTTCCAGATGTAGCCCAGACTACCTTTACCTTCTCATCTTCCACGATGTCTCTCAACGAGTGTACGGTTAAGCCGCCCTGAGTTCTAACGAGTTTCAATATCTAGAATCAAATAGTATGTTATTGTCACTACTGTTTCCTATCACCCAAACTCTTTTCCCACTTTATGTGGGTGCTTATGATGCGGGGTTCTTTCTCAGGCCAGCCGATGTGATGTTGCAGACTGAGCAGGGCTCTTAGACACTGATTTGGGTTTTAAGGCGGAGGCGAGATGACATCTGCGCTTTATGCTGTTAAGTCAGATTTGTCACGTCACTCTCTCTGCGGAGGAAACCAATGGACCCTTTGAGGCTCCTTCTGGAAGAAATTTCTTCCTTATTAACAAATGCCGGATAAGCCCAAAGGTTTAAAGATTTAAAGACAGATCTGACCACAGGCAGGGCCTAGAGACTTGTCTCTGCTGTGCTTCCCGAAGCCAATCGGCCCCACTGATTTGGCCCCAGGCACACCTCCAACAGCTAGAACATACTTCTCTGCAGCTCCGGACTAGCCTAAGGCCAGAAGTGAGAGAGAGATCCAGCAGACACTTTCAGCCAGCTGAGCCGTTCTGAAGTCTGGTTTACGGTGCTTTATCTTGACGTCTGTCTACAACGAATTGACCAATCTGGCCATCTTCTGCTTTCCCTCTGTCTCCAGAAACGTCCAGAATATTCTCCGCGATGCCCGGAGGTAAACTGAAAGGTCGACTCATGTGTAGATGCTGTCTGACAGTAGTCACTTGACATCAACACATACCTTTGGACGTTGTCCAGATCAGTTATATTTAATCTAGTGACCCAGAGGTGACTCGTAGGTTAGTCTTCATACACTTGTGAGCCACGAGCTAGTCGGTAACAAACTTTCCTATTTCACTCCAAAATACTGCGAAACCCCTTAGGGGATCCACTGATTATACTGTAGAGGTTTGTATGAACCAACGAGGGTAAATAATTAGACTATATTTTTAATTAATATCGCAATGCCTTCTAGCATAACGAGAGTTAAGATTATGACAGTTAACAGTGGAGAAACAGTCCTGCCCTCGATGAAGCCAGGAAGAACAAAGGAAGTTTTGTCAGATTGACAAAAATACCCTGCAATTCTGGCGATCTTATGTCACAGTTTCTGGTGTGTTTGAAGGAAGTTTTCAATTTAGCAAATGCTCTGTTTGCCAAGGTGAATATTGGTCTTTATTACTAAAAATAAATCCAGAGAAAATGAAAGGCAGGTACTGTACATTTCTAGTTGGCATAATTGCAAAACTTTCTGTAATCATGTGAACTTTATGGGAATAATAACAATTAACACAGATTTCATAATGGGTACTGTTTCAGTTTTTCTTTCATTAAGCTTCATAAAAATATAGGCTCATGAAAAAGCCAGTTCAATTAAAGCCTGAACTTTTCATTATTTTTAACACATTTTACCTATTTTTAATTGATGAAAGTGTTATGTACTTTGCCAACCAAAAAATTTTTCACACTTCTTTAATTCAAACCAGCTTGATTTTTGCAATTCAAATAGACAGGTTATTATTTCGTATTAACTGGAAATCAAATAAAGTAATGGTAAAATTTATTAAGTAGCTTACAATGCATACATTATTTCCTAAAGAAATTTATTTTATATTTGAAATACAGTAAATACATTTTTGTTTAACCCTAGCTAATCCCCACAATTCCTTAATGAGGAGTTATTTTACCAATAATATTTTACAAACCAGAAAACCCAAGCTTTCAAAAGTTATATAGCTTGCCCGAGGTCATCGAGTAAGTGGAAGGGCCAGGATCCTGTCATAGGTAATATAACCATATTACAATATAACCATATTGTAATATCTGCTGCGGGCTTAAGATAATAAGCTCCTTGAGCAAGAGTTCTGTCTTCTCTTACTTGTTCGTTTGTTTGTTTATATTCGTGTTTGCTTGCTTTTTTTCTCGTGCACTGTTGCTACGCTAGGTATACGTTAGTATCTCAATAAATCTAGTTAACGAATAATTTGTATTCCGGTTTCTATTAAACACAGTTCTCTATAACCTGCATGTCTTTACAGTTATGTCAAGCCAACTCTTAATGATAATGACAATGACCCGTGAGACACTTCTAGGGAAGAAAAGATTAAGAGACAATGCATCTTTAACTGCTGGCTGAGTTGACCAGCTCCGTCTATAATAGGTCTTATAGATATCTCAATTAGGTCACGTCCCGAATTAAATTAATTTTCTCATCTTCTACCCAGGGTTTCTCTTCGTCGTAAAGCTTTCCAACTGGAAACGAGGAACTCATTCTCAAATCTTGTTTCTCATTCATCCCCCATAAGGTCACGGAGTATCCATCCTACCTGCGAACTCTATCTTTCCATCCTATCCCTTCTTTTACATGTTCAGTCCCTTCACGCCGATCCTTATTCTCGTCTGCTCAGGATTTAACCACCTGGTTGCCTTTCGTTAGTCGCTTACCGCTGGCATTCTCCTTCCCAGGTGTCCAAAGTTCCTTTGTGAAATAAAAGCCTTTCGCTTCCTAAAGACTCTGTCTGGGACTACCCACATCTGTGCACAAGGCCATCCTCTCTACAAAATTATCTTTGTAGAAGGATCTGGAGCACCTAGTCCAATCCCCAGCACGTAGCTGACACTCAACGACTGTTGATCAAAGGCATATTTCATTGTATTTGAATTCAACACCTTACGGATAGTAGGCGTCAGTGCATACTTATTATAAAATTTCTCCAGAGAAGTCAAAATGACTTGAAAGAATATGGAACCCACCCTCACTGCAGTTGAGATGAAGGTGTTTTGCAAAGAAAGACTGATGTGTGGCCCTGCTCTATTTTAAGAGGCACGATTCGGTCACCTCGTCCATCTACAGGTTGGTGATCCTCCCCATCCCAGCTTCCCAGGTACCTGCCACAGCTGTACCTCTCTAGCAGAGGTCACTCTTCCCCGGAAGAGGAAGAGAGTTTTTTCAAGCCCGGATATAGTTAATTAGCAGAAGGCACCAGTGTGCACAAGGCAAGATGATGGACGCCCGCTGAGTGACTGTCCTCACCCACAGCTCTATGGTACTCTGTGGCCCCGGGAGCTCCGGGAACTTCCCCACTGCTCACTGATATGACGAGGTCCTCTGAGAAACACGCCAGCTCTGCGTAGCTCCGACAAAGGTAATTTTCAAAGAGTTGTATCAAATCTTTTAATGATGAGGCAGATCTGTAAATGACTCTGCCACTTTCCAGCTGGCTGAGCCCTGTCACCTCTTCACAGACGAGGACAAATGAGGCAGTGTTTGAAAACATTTAACACCTTGCTTGGCACATAGCTGGAATGAAAGTATGTTACACGTGATTCTGCTTTTTCCTGAATTTTACAGTTTATAAAAATAGAAAGAGGCACCACTTACATGAAATTAATAACCAACTCAGAAGGCTGTTACTAAGTACATTTTGGACTGATCTATTTGTCTCTGCCATTCCCTATGTTAAATTAAAATTAAAACACACTCTTAAAAGAAAAAAAAACTTCCTAATTCAGCAGAACGGCATTCAAAATGACGTATCTGAGCCATACGTTTTGACCCTGAAGGACTCAGCTTATTGTCTAAAGTTTAGCCATCTGAGAACTCGATGTCTGTAAAATAGGGTTGGGTAAAGCACATGGTCAGTAGTACGTATCTGTTACAGGAGAGTCAGGGAAGCCAGTTAGAATAGAACAGGACACAAACGTTTCCCTTGCAAAGTTGAGACCTTTCCAATCATTTCTAAGGGAGTAAAACGCATGAGGCAATTTCAACAGACCAAGCGAGGAACAAGCCACAGGTCTCACTGGGGACGGGATCAAGTGACACACGAAGGAGGCGTGGGCCACCGTGGGGTAAGGGTACCAGCTCTTAGGAACATGGGTCCCCCTAGCATTGGAGTTAATGAGGCCGTCAGTTCACTTATTTTCCTTTTCAGAGAATATCATGATCAATTTGCATGATGATTACGGAAAAAATTAAAACACTATTCCCAAAGATCAAGTTAATAAAGGCTTCGGAGACCTGGAGCTACCCAGAGGAGGCGGGCATGTTGACATGAGCCACCGTTCCATTCAGCAAAGCGCTGGCGAATTTCTGACTCTCCCTGCCATTGTTTTATTCATAGCATCTTATCCCTCAATTAAACCCTGGAGAACCTCTCTCCCTTATGAGCACGTCACGAATTTAATACTCATTCGAAAGGAAAGAAAAGGAGCAGGAGGGACCCAAAAAAAAAAAAAATTCGAACGAGGAAGAAAAAGAATATGAATCTGTGGAATACTCTTGTGGTTGAAAAGCCATTTGCTCCTCCTTTGGCCTAGTGACAGATTTATATTTTCTAGATTCAAGCCGAGTATCATTTCTCCTTGGATACTTCAAGCCCGCCTAAGAGATAGACGCCTACAAGCGACTCACTTTGTTTTTTAGGATCTCGCTAAAGGCAGTTACCCCACGTACACAGCAATTCCTTTTTCAGTTGTGTTTTTACTCCATTCCCGTGTCTTTTACATAAAACTAGATCCTGCTTTTTTCCTCCTACGGAGACCTGCATTCTCTGCCCTATAGAGAAAGCATTGAACCACCTCGAATGCTGGCTTGGTGGGGAAAATCTGTGAAAACGGTTCACATCCCGGTTACCTTCTGACAGACTCCCCCATGTCTGGGGAGTTGTCAAAAAAAAAAACGGAAAGCGAGCGAGATCTGCATTCTTGAAATTGCTCTTTCACGAGACCGTTACAAAACGGGACGAAATAAAAATGCAAAAGTGACACCTGTGCCTCTTCCATCTATTAAGGATGTTACTCTGAGCATCTGAACCATCTTTACGGAAAGCTAAACGAAAAATAGTTAAACCAAGGACTGTCCTATGTCCAACTGTCCTATGTCACAACGAACTTTTCCTTCAAGCTGTTTCCTCCCCTTTAGCTTAAGCTGAGGGAGCCTCATATGTGTAAAGACACACATATTCTTCTCTAATTATTTGTGTCACCTCAGTTGCTCCACGCCTTTCTCCTAATCCACATTAATGTTGATTTCTTATAGTTCGTGGTCACCAAAAAAAGAACGAAACTAAACCAAAAAAAGCTAACGGTTTATGTCCAGCGAACCCGGAAGGCATGAAATACTGTATTCTTTTCCATAATTGACTCAAAGGAAGAAACACTTTAAGGGGACAAAAGAATACTGTCGTGGTGACTTTTTGCATTTTATCCATAATTTATCCATTCAGTCTTTCCAACGACAAAAGAAATCTCTTTGATAATACCATGTCATCATTCCAGGCACAACAGTGACTGTAATAAATTGAGTTTGAAAACATTTCCTGAGTATATACACGTTGGGCTAAGCCCTGTGCGAAGTGCCAGCAGGCCACCATAGACAGCTGAGTAGGTTGTGCCCAGACCAAGGGTGCCCAGCAGAAGTAGCAGCTGAAATCCAGCTTGTTCTTCTGCCAAGCCAAATACCCAGTGCTGGCTACACCTACGGGAAGGGTAGCCCAAGGGACACGGTTTTCTGATAACCATATTTGACAAAAGAAGCTCAGAGTGTGCAAATACAAAGAGCTTGTAACCTCGTGGGAGGCATAATGGAGGTTGATATAAATGATCCAAAAAGCGATTTTTATGAAATTAAAGGTAAACAGTGGGGTGGCCATCGCTTCTCCCCCTTATGGTTGCTATTTGAGTCTCTTTGGTAAGAAGCATAAAGATGCTATTACGGTTACTCTTCTCGGCTCCATGAGACAGAAGTCTGAGTCCCCTTTTTCCAGCTGAGAGAAATGAACCAGAAGTAAATCAACTTCGCCCAGGCCACCCAACAGCTAGTAAGTGACCCCCAGACCCTATGTCGTCCCAGGGTAGAGGGACTAAGAAGAAGGAAGGCAGAAAGGTCTGCGACTAGGGGAGAGGTTGGAGCAGGACCCCGTGGTGGTCAGTAGCCATTTCCATTTGCCCGACAAAATAGTCGGCACATGGGGAACCCTCAAGAAGTATTTGTCTGAGTCCCTTCCAGGAAGGAAGTCTAAAGAACCAACATTTTTTGAGCAGGTCCCGGAGGCACCTAGGGAGTCACATGTAAGGAGACCCTGGCTCTCAGGTGGCCTCATTCATGTCACCCTAGGTCCCAACCCTGCTCCCCCACCCCGTCCCTTACTCTCCCATGAACCCTCTAGGGTTTGGGGACTTTCGTTCTCAAGCCTCACGGACAGGCAGAAGTCCAGACTGCTCACCAAAATCTCTACTCTCGCCTGCCCGTTGGCCCTTCTTCAAGTTCACGAAGAGACAGGAAAACCCTCGAGGACAGCTTCCCATCCATCTGGCTGAGAGTCTTTCATTTCTTTGCCAATAAGGCGATCTGCTTCACGGCACACTTCGATGTACTTGACATCTGTCATAAAACCAGGTCAGGCATACCTGTCTTCTGTTAAAATAAGCCGTTCTACAGGGGGTCTTCTCCTGCTGTTAGGCCCCCACCAGAAATAATTATTGACGTATCATCCACACGTCCAGCCAACCCTCTTCGTAGGAGCCATAAATCTCTGGTCCTGGTTTTCCCCGCTCCCATTGGAGGAAGGAGGTAACACGTGACCAGCGGGAGACACCAGGATGTTAAAACTTGAAGGGGAAGCTGTTGCTTGGAATAAATACCTTTCTTTTTTTAAACATCTTTCAAAAGTTAGCGACTGTGGCAGTACACAGCTGTTTCTTGTGATGAGGCATGAGTTTTCTCCTAATGCTTTCCAGAGATGAGTCTTGTGTCCACGCAGCACCGAGGAAGTTGATAGGCATTTTCTGAGTGGCAGGGCTTCCTCTGTAGACTTAGGATGACTCAGCCTCCAAGGAAGATTCAACATAGGCGAGAGTTCCAGACACCTAGACTCTCGCGACACACGACGAATATGGGAGAGAAGCACCCGTTTTTCTGATTCTTATTGCTTTCTTGAGAGGCACCCATGAAAGAAGCAGCTCTCAGCTCCCCAGAGGCCCGGTGCCAGGTGGAAAACCTGTCACGAGATTATTAAAATCATAACTATGCTCAAAGGCGTTATAAAGCAAAATATACAATGTTCCACTCTGGGATGGAGAACGTAGGCAAATCTTCCTCTTCCTGCTGATCGGGAAGGAAGAAAAGGATGCTTATAGAAAGGAAACGGATTTTAGAAAGATGCGCGTAACTTAGCTGTTTTTTTGCTGAGGCAAAAACAAAGAGGATAATATTTTGAAGATGTTTGCAAATGTTTCCTTGTGGTAAAATTGCCCCAGAAGTGACGTTTTAGCAGTTACGATGTACCACACTGAACAAAACGCGTTACTTGAGACAAATGTTTTACTCGGGGGAAGGGGGAGCTTGGGATGGACAAAGTTGTGGGCACATTCTAGATTCCAGCTCGACCGCCTGAGCAGCCCACATAGCTAGTCGGTGGACAGACGGGGCAGGGTGTCTGGGAAGGTGATGGGGTGATGCATAGCAGAGCGATACAAAGGTTAAAAACTAGAAATGTCCTTTTGGGGGCTTCCAGGGTGGACTGAGATAATATCTGAAGATCCACAGGAAGAAAGTTTGTTCTGTCAGCTGACCCAAAATGGGACTTTTAAGAACTAAGGAAATTCATGCCAACGAAAGAGAAGCCCCCAGAAGTCAAACAGTGCACGTAAAAAATAATATTTTTGGCTGGTAACATTTTTCCTAGGTCCTTCTCACCCAACACTTCAAGACATTTTCGTTGGCACACACCTACCCCGCTCGCTCCAGGCTTCCATGAGAACTAGACCATCTTGCTCACACTGGGAGAAATTATTGAAAGAAATATAAGTGTGTAAGCGTCTTCTTCAGGATCAGGAAAGGGTCTATCATTTGGACTTTGAGTCGGAATATCGTAAAGAAGTGACTTTTTCTTTACCATTCTGCTGTTAACCCAGGAATAAGGACTGCTGTCGAAAGAGTTGCTTTAGAAGAATCTGGATGAGAGATTAACTCTACAAAAGGAGAGGAAATCGCCCATTTCCCCTTGTCTAATCCACTCAACTCAAATCACCCCAAACTGTCAGTGGATTTGAAATGAGAGGAAGCGACTAATTTGATGACCAAGAACATCATGTTAAGATAACGGCAGCGGACCTCACATTTTTAACGATGAGTGGATCAGCTGCAAGAATCAAAGAAGCACCAGTCGCGACAATTGACTTAAAATAGTCAGCCTTTAAATGCACGGGGCCACGAGTTTTCAGAGCAAAGAGTCGTTCATCTTTGCTCTCCAGTGGGCATCCAAATCACCAGGAAAGTCGGATCGACCCCTCTTTCTCGGAGTTTGGGCTAGACAGACATGTCAGCGCTGGCCAGGACTTCTCAGCCTTCCAATAGATGAAGAGGCACCAATTTCTGAACTCAGCCAAAGGACCATCGTCCATTCGCTGGTGACGTGTTGCACCGCTCCAGACACTGCTCTGTAAAAGGGTTGCTAAGCATCGGGCCACCAGCAGGCCTTCTGGGGTCCGCAGAGCGTGGGGGCCTCTCGCACGGACTCCCTGTCCCTGTCGTGTGTAAAAGACGTCACCAGGATGGCTGCAGTGAGTTCGGTGCCAGTGACGAAGGAAGTCACATCAGGAAGGTTGTTCGTTTGCACTGACGGCCGCTGGGTGATGGACACACTGGAGAACATTTCGTACTTTCCACATCGAGGCTTTCGCACGTGGCTTACTTTGGGGGTTGGGGGGGGCCACCTATCCCCCTGGATGGCGTCTACGCATAGCAGAGGGGCTATGGAAGAATGATCCCAGATTTTGACATGTTGCCTGATGCCCGCGTCTGGAGGGACTTGGTGGCTCTTTTCACAATGCTGAATATAAGACAACATATTGTTTCTCCTTGAGAAATGGCTCACCTCCCCTACGGACACCGAGAGCCGGCTTCCGATTATCCGCCGGCCTCTTCTCTCACTGTCCTTGCTCTCTCGTTGAGGTCTGCACCAAAGTCCGACGTGCCTCGAGTTGCTGTCACCATCTCTGCATCTGTGCTCTGGTTTTAATCAAATTCAGCACAGAAAGCAAATGACACGCGTTCACATTTGATGCCAACCAATTCCTTCCCCCTGACTGGCTGGCGCTGAAACACTCTGAGACCACGCAGCTCTGTGTCGTCTTCATCTGCTTAAGCCTAAATCCGTGCCTGTAGGTGGGGAGCCCCGGCTGCTATGAGCCCGATGGCTGATGATAGTATTTCGACGTCCACTGTTAAGCTTCTTAAGTGTCTGCTTCACTTCAGGAGTATTCAGCATATCGTTTTCTAAGAAGCGTACTCAATGTGCCCTAGGTAAAGGAAGATTCGATATCAGGTTCATGGCAGATTATCCGGGACTAAGCTACTGAGCGTTTAGCTCAGCCTCACCTGGGCTTATCTCTCCATCAGTGCACGTTCGCGACCTCTCGGGGCGAAACCGGGTCACTTTGTGGAACATCGTCATTGGGGGCGGGAAGGGCTGTCGAAGCGCTCCGTGTTAAGACTCAGGGGATATAATGAAGGCATGGATGTGGCACATACCAGATGATTCTAAGACATCCACTCGTTTATAAGCAGCCACGCTGCTCATCGTCGGCTTTTCATTCAAAGGAGAGGGATTCAGCAAGGTTGCCGACTTCGGGCACTTCGTGCTGTTCCTCCCACCCAAGCTTCAGGTCGCTTACCTGGCATTTCTAGGCAGTCGAGAAGCCACGTGCGGCTGGACTGAACATCCATCTTCCATTCACCACCAAGGCGAATTCTGGAGGCCCGAAGGCGGGCAGAGGATGGAGCCACTGCAAACCAGGACCTCCGAACGGCCAGCAGGTACTGCCACAGACAGACATGACGCCGTCTCTCTGCGTGGCTGTGTCCAGATTCACTGCAGACGTGACCATGTCTAAAAAGCGGCCGGCAGTATGATTGCCCTTCCCAAGGCGTTTCCTTCATTGGCTGTGGTACTTCTGGAGAGGTGTGCAAAGTCCTTCCTTGAGCACTTTGAATTCAAAGCCAGGAACGTCTTAAGTGATTGAGTAATGTGTTGTATGGTTCTCGCTTTCCTTAAAATAGTAAGCAAGCAAACAAATGCAAGCTTTTCC
This sequence comes from Pteropus medius, assembly GCF_902729225.1. Lineage (NCBI taxonomy): Eukaryota > Metazoa > Chordata > Mammalia > Chiroptera > Pteropodidae > Pteropus > Pteropus medius. The sequence continues at coordinate 2,171,123 of NW_024351648.1, forward strand.
TTGTGGGACACGCCGACAGTCAACACGACTGGCCCTCCGCGCTAGCCATGCTCACTTTCCTCCCTGATTGTCACGGGTGCCAGACCGTTCCTTCAAATTATGACAGCGTGCTTGTAGGGAGGAACCGTGTTGGCCATCTATCTTTCCTTTGTGATCCAAGCTCAAATGAGGCCCTTTCTTCTGCCTGTGGCTGATCAAACACACAGTAAACCCACACCTCCAATGGGGCTGTAACGACCCTGCAGAGCCCACGACAGCCCAGCCCACCCCTGCGTGGTTCAGCTTCTCGGTTTCCATCATAAAACGAAGCATCTGTTTCAGAGAGGTGGCATCTTTTGATCACCCAACGTATCACTCCGGTCAGAGAGGATGCAGCTCGTTGGGTACACAGGGCTGGTGGCTGGGCCACAGATGACAAATCATCCCCAAGGAAGTCTTGCTCTCTCCTCGGGCTTGAAAAGGACACGTGTTTGGGCAAACACCTGTGGCTTTGATCAAAGTCTCCGTGGCTCACATCTTTTAATAAAAATAGGTCAGCAAACATCAAGGGGGATCTTTGAAATAAGTCCGTCCTTTATTTATCAACTTATTTATTCTTTTTTCATTTATTCAGTGGACACTCACTGAGCACCAGCTACGAGTGAGGCCCCTGGTGTGTAGTATGTGACAATAAACCATGTGCGGAATATGCGTATCGGCCCATAGCACAATACCAAGAGACAAGCCAAACTGCTACATCGTCCATTGTCCCAGCATCACCTGCGGGACTTAGCTTAATGTTAAGCCTCTTGCTACAACTCAGAGAGATAAGAACAGTTTGTTATATAAACCTGTGTAACCTAGAGGGTGTCACATGCTCCGTGCTCTGTGCGTCAGGCTACTGTGGCCGGCGCTTCTCAATGCGACTTCTGTCTATCTGAGCGATAACTCAGTCTACACTGAACGAGACCAAGAAGTTAGGTAAAGATGGCACAGTGCAAGGGCCCATCCTGAAGCTGAAGGGAAAATAACTACACGCACAAGGCACCTGGGGACCAGGCCAGAGACGCGTGTCCTCTGCCATCCATCCGGAAACCTCATCGCCCCTTACACTGAGGCCTGCTCGTGGCTGTCGCGAACGTAGTTCGATACTCCCTCCGGTCCAGGGGGCAAGGTGCCAGAGGTGATGGAGAAGTCCCGTGACGCCGTCGGAAAGCTTTTATCAACCGTCACTAACGTGACACACGAATTCAAACGCACCGTTTGTCATCAGCGTGAGGTGACCAGCTGTGGGACACACAAACGCACGACGAGAGACACGGAGGGGATCACAAGCCGCTCGCGCGCTCCGAGGCTCGGATCGTCATCTGTGACACGAGGACTGGAAGCCTTGCCCAGGCCACCTCTCCAGATGGTTCCAAGAACCAGAGGAGGCCACAGACAAGCATCCTCAGGAATGTAACGTTTATACAATCGTAAACTGGTGTTTTATTTCTTAAGAACCTTCCACTAGCTATTACAGGATTAACAAAATGAACGGTACGGTATCTCTCTGCCTTTCAAGGCGCCTATAGTCCGGTATATATGTCTAAACACGTGAGTGGAAAAAAGTACATATTCACACACAGTTGCTCAGAGAGCAGACATCTTCGTAATGTAATCCAGTATAGAACACAGCAAAGCCCAAACGAAAGCGTCTTTGATTTTGAATATTCTTGGACCATTTCACTTAAATAAGGATGCACAATTTTTCCCTTTCAGAAAGGAGTAAAGATCATACCAATAGGGTCTTTTATGTGAAATTCTATATAAGTTCATTCAGAATCAGATAGAACTAAAATGCTCCAGGAAGATGTCCCCGATCACGTTTCTGTCCCTTGCTTCCTGAATGGCTCAGTAAATCCACCAGATCACGGCTTGACTGAGAGAAGTCATAAACGGCATCACAGAGGACTGGTGTTGATGAAAGTTTTTTTTTTCCTTTATCAAAAAACAGACATATTTGATATTCTGCCAAGAGTGCTAAAAGTAGATTATATCTCCATTTAACTTTGTAGTTAAGTGGTAAGGCAAAACTCTTTGAAATTTATAAACAAAAGTTTTTTGGAGGGTTTTTTGTTGTTGTTGTTGTTTTGCTTCAGAGTTCAAGGCCAAAAGCAACCTTCATTGACTCTCAGACATACTGCACCTTGAATGGACGTAAAATATATTTATGGCCGCTGTAGCTTAAAATTTCCATCCTACTGCGTTTGAACACTGAGTTGGAGTTTACGAAAATAACATCGGCAACACTGCCAACGAGATCCTATAACCTTAACACAAATTAAATATGAAAGTAGCAAAGAAATGTAACCTTTTTAAAGTTCTCTCTATGCAAATATCATGCAGAAGTCACTGACAACCGAATACTCCCATGTCTCATAATATCTGAACCACGCCGAAAAATCACCATGGCAAGCTTGTTATTTTGAACTCTCATACATTCCTTGAAATTTCTATTCACTTTCTGTGATGATCTCTGTACCTACAGCCATCATCTATCGGTAGTAAATTTCTTAAGAGGCCAATACAGTCATAACGACAAAATCACAAATGCGGCTTTTCATAAAACTTCTGGGTCTCTTTACCCTTTGAGACCCAATCGTCACTATGCTCAAGCCATCTTCTAAAATGAATGACAAAAAGTCAAGTCAAATCAGCTAAAACCAAGAAGAATTGATTAGTTGACATAAGTGAAGAGCCCGGAAAGCTTTGTCTTTGATCGTGGATAAATGCGGGCGCTCGGGTGACAGCATCTCATCCATGTCACTATCGTCCCCCTCTCTCTTCACTGTCCTTCTTCTCAGCCAGGCTCTCTTCACCAGCGCCGTCGGAGTAGATACAGCTATTCTAGAAAAGAGAACACTTCTTTCTTTATATCACCAACCAAAGTCCCGGGGGAAACCTTGAATTTCCTTAGCCTGGATCCTGTACCCATCCTTGAACTAATCACTGCCTTTGGCAGGATAAGGCATCTGATCGGCCAACCGAGAAGGAGGAGGAGGAAGCTTCGGAGAAGGCGATGCTGGCGATAAATCGGGATGTGACCCAAGAGTAGCATCTATTAGCCCTACTGTGTCTTTACCTTCAATGTTATCGCAAACGTTTAGGTCCCAAGAAAGGAAGTGAATGATAGATTATTCCATCCTCCTTTTCAGATCATTGATTGTATTTGAAGGAAATGGACACAGAGCTTCAAAGAAGGCAAGGTTTACGTAGACGGTGCCGTTTTGGAGAGAAATTCGTTCTTTCCCTGCTTCATGATTCTTGATGATCTCTATGATCTATACCGTGGACACATTGAATCCTACCGTTCTGAGAAACCCACACTCATCTTCCGATTCAGAAACCGACAAAAGGAAACTACAGAGCGAGCCCCAATGTTTTTTTCCTCAGACTCCAGAAAACGCTGGGAGTTCCCGTGGCCCGTTCTCACACAGTGACAGCCCTCTGACCTGCTGCAGACAAAAGGCTCGTTGACTGGAAGAGCAGGGACACTGATGAGCAGGGCCAAAGGGCTGGGGATCCCGGAAATTCTCAGCTGGTTCAACAAGAATGGGCACCACACCTTCGTACATTCTACAGTGAGCAAGTCACACCAAAAAAAAAAAAAAAAAAATGAGAATTGGAGATAAAAGAGAAGTGCCTCAGGCAGCTGGGGTCCGTGGAGACAGAGTTCAGATAGGTGTCAGGTGACTCTGCTTCTTTCCAGTCTCACATTTTTCTTAAGATTTCTTGACTTCTTTCCATAAGACAGACAGACAGACACCCAATGGAGACCCGTTCTTCACGCCCTGATCCATTGTCCCCCACAGAATCTGACTCCTGCTAGATTCCATCTCTGCCATGACTTTTATTTGAATTGATCTCTCCTTCATCCCTTAGATCTTTTTAGATGCAGGGGCAAAACGTCGATCAAGTCATCCTCCTCTCCTGCTAACTAACATGCCATCATTATAATCTTCTACCAGGTCCTTCACTCACTGGTTTATTACTTTTTCTTCCATTTTCCTTCCCCAAGCAATGGCGCCATTAGGTTTGGTGATCTCCTTGAATTTGCACGTAGCATCGTAAAACCCAGAGTGTATCCTTGTTCTCTGTATATGTCTTTAATTTATACACATGATATCCACGGATTTGGGGGGATTTTTTTTGTTTGTTTGTTTGTTTTCGCTTAGCACAGTTTTTAAGATTTATCTACACGACTTCTTAGCACCCTACGGCATTGCATGGTAAGACTCCTGGCCCTCCAGTGATGAACTCCTAGTCGCCACCGTGCTTACCGCCACAAACAGCACTGTGGGGGACACCCTCAGGGACCTGTGTGAGCGCTCCTCTGGCCTCTACCCCCAGGAGTGGGGCAGCCAGCTCCTGGGACTGCAGGCTTGGCCTCCACCTGGCCCCCATCCTAACTACCCTACAGGAGAACCTACCATGGCGACACTGTCAGATTCTCGTCACGTTAGTGGGAGAGTCTGAGTCTCGGCTAGGTTGAGCGATACGCTTCATTTTATGTAGCGAGTTAGGAGGCAGAGTCAGGATTCCATGCCAGGTTTTCTGACCCCCAGGTTTGCAGCCTTCCACTGTGCCACACTGTCTGCCATGGGGATCTTTTGATCCCATGGCCTATGCTACAGGCATCAGTAAGGACAGAAAAACTATCCCTTCCCTTCCCCCAGCATCCATTTCCCCGGCCTGCAGCGAGAGCCCACCCTGCCTCAAAGCTCGGGGATCCCTAGCCTGGGGTCGGCAGCGATGCGTACGCAGAGGTGAGGGACAGCCCCGTTGGCCAGGGTCCAGGCGAGCTTAGCCCCCGCCCCGCACCCCGATGCAGGCAGATTAACAGCTGCCATCTGGCAAGCAGAGCCTCCCCAGGCAAACTGCATCCCGCCCCTCTAGGCAAATCGCTGGTGTGTCCCTACCAGTCGGGCCCAGTGCGACTCTGATGGCTCTATTAGTGAAGATGAAAACTCGAGATACGCCAAATACAGATTAAATGGCATCTTGGTAACATGATTATCTCTGAATTCCTAGCTGCATAGCAAGACAGCCAAGTGACTAATCCAGGGGAAGGCTGGGAGCGTGGGACAGAGGAGTCACCGCCTGCAGCCTCCTTTACTCCGTCAGAGGCACACTGTACTAAGGAGCACCGAGAGTGGCTTCCTCTGTAAAAGTCACGCTAACACAGAGAAGATTTAATTTCTTGAAGTTCTGAGGTTCCAAATTCAGAGCGGTCAGTAACAAGACGAGAGGGAGCATGCTGGGAAAAATCAGGACGCAAGAATCCAGCAAACGTTGATGTACACACACAGCATCATTGATGAAAACCGCAGAAATGAAAGGATGGCGATGATTTAGAAGAATGTCCCGAAGCCGCAAGTCACTGTCTCCCACTTTCTACTTCTGTCTTCAGCTTACTATTATCTAGAAAGTTCTCCTATGCCTGTGCTTCAGCACACTAGCTACATAAGTGCATGTCATTTCTATGAGTCAGGCATCGTCATTCCCATTTTTCCGTATGAGAAACTGAAGGCTTGAGAGTGTTAGCAACTTGTCTGAAGTTTCTGCCCCAGCTGAGACCCAACCGCGGGTCTTTGCATGTCCGAAGTCAGTGTACTACTCTTAAGGAAATGCCAGGGTTCGCCTTCCCAGTTTGAGGGAGCTACAGAGAATTTGGGGAGGCTTCCGAAGATTATTTCCAAAACAAATGGAAAGCCAGCTCCCATAGAGAGGCTTTGAAAATTTCATCTTTAAGGCACAAGATTGAGACTTGTCAGGTGGCGGTGCTGTTTGTGAAGAGCTGTGAATAATTGAACGATGAAAACATCCTGTAATTTAGCTGAAATTTTCTAAGAAAGTCTTTGCCTGGCAACTATGGAATGGACGAGGAAACCGTCAAGCATCCTATTTAGACCCAAATGTCTCGAAGTCTCCCGACAGTCAGATCGGTAGAGGCCAAGGGCATGAATTGGTGGCACAGCACCTGTATGAAACTGTGCGTCGTATACAGTTATCTAACTACGTCTTGAGAAAACCGCAGACTTTCTCCTTTCTCTTGAAGTGCTTCTCCATGCACACGAAGTAAGTGAACAAACGCTGGCTCTAATACTCCACCTTCTCGATCAGATGCATCATTACGCTTGGAATATTATCGCCTGCGTTTCGCACTATCGCTAGGACTTTAATTTTTGGTGAAGTCCTTGAAATCCCTTCCTAGAAACACAAATGAGATCACACTCTCCATTCTCCTGCCTAAAAGTGTCTTTATCACCCACGGATCCTCAAACAATCAGCTAAATTCCATTGTCACGCTGAATTTCTTCCCTTTCTTTTGCGATGCATTCATAAACTTACTCAGTCTTCTGCCTTCTCAATGGAAAAAAAAATTTATAGAAACGACCAAAAATGACCCATAATTGTAAATGGCTCTAAAAAGCCATATGGGAGGATGAATAATCTTCCTTTTTTGTTTCTATCTTTCCTAAATATTCCTTCGCTTTGTGTTTGCAAATCCCTTTTACACCCAGCTTTGGTCAAAATTGTCGTTGGCATTTGCCAGTTCGAAATGTCTTACAAAATGATTTGCTTCTTTTGTAAATAAGGAAAAAACTTTAGGAAATATTACTTCGAAATACTGTGCTGGAGATGTAGTTAGTCGGTAGCACTCCGCAGCCCAAGGAGGGTCGTGAGTGGATTGTTTAGCATGTATAAATGGTGACCCAGGACATATTGAGTGCACGCCTCCATATCTTCTAGTGTCTGTAGTTTGGGGCATCACAGATATTCTTTCGGGAAAGAATCATATATTTCCTATCTCAGAAAGGCCTTTCATTTTGGGTTAAACTTTCAAGTGACAGAAATTGGGACAAAGTTTTAACCACTTGGCTGAGGCTTAATGAGGACACCAGAATTTTCAAATGAATGAGTTCACCCACTTTTACTGGCTTCCTTTTCTTATTTTTTACCTTAAGAAGTTAATTTATTCCTCTTACAATTGAAATGCCAACCTTTTCTAATATTATTCTTGCAAGGTAACTTCTGATTTGGCTACTCTTTATCTTCTCTCTGTCTCTTATCACCCTATGTTTTTCAGGAAAAAAAAAATCTCTTAATGGTACATCAAGGAGAAAGATCAGAGTTGGGAGATCATTTTTAAACCAAAACGGTTGTCAAAATTAACCCAATAATGCACTGCAGGGCAATTCACTTATAGGGCACATTATCACATAAATGATAATGCGTTGTAATTTTTACAAACTTAGAAATGACAGCGAGAGCACACTAAAGAAGAATTTTTTAGGTTCACATTTTAAAAGAAAAATAGTTCTCAGATTTTGCCCATTAAAACGCAGTGCATACACACACTCACACACACATACACACACACACACACTATGAATCAGTATGTAGGGTTATTAAAATGAATCTCTTTAAATACTTTTCTTTCCAAATGCAGTTCTTCTTGAATCAGACATCTTAATATAATATTCAAAATTATGAGGATAGAATGCAAAAACTTTATTGAAAAGATAGACCATTTAAGGCAGGATTGGATTGATGCTCAATTAAAACTAAATCTCCCCACTTCCATTCATGATGTGATTTCATTTTTTTTTTTCACTTGTGAAAATTAACCAAAATAAGATATATTATGCCAAGATATCTGGGCAGGAAATTGCCACTAGATGTGAACAAGATACATCCAATCTCTCCACTTTAATGAAAATATAATCAGTCATATCTAAACTGAGAAAAAAAAGACAAAACATGCCAAAGACTCATATTTAGAAAAGTACCATTTAAAATCAGCTCAGTTTATAATGAGGGGATCTGAACAATCAATGAATAAAATGCAAAAAGCATTCAGCCTTGTTGATTTTAAGTTTCTCTTCCACAGACTTTTTTATATCAAAAAGAAATTAAGAAAAATCTGTTTAAATGTCTATTGAAATTCAGAAGGGAAAAATATATACATATATATGTGTGTGTGTGTGTGTGTATATATATATATATATATATATATATATATATATATATATATATATTTTTTTTTTTTTTTAAGGAAAGCATCTTGGCTTTTCTCAGACACATTGAAAAGAACAGGAGCTACTCAGTGCATGAATTTATGAAATAATGCAAATGCTCCATATACACTTAGCCAAACCAGCGCCAAATACTGAACAGAGATACGGTTATGAGAGCCTTTTGGCTAAGAAACACAAAGATTCTTCCTTTTTCTGTATCGTATCTCAAATGATGTTTCCTGTGAAAGCCAAGTTTCATCTTGGGAAAGACTTAGTTTAAAGGCCAAAGCCCAATATTCCAGCACCTTAGGGTTAAACAGAGAAACTGGACAGAATAGTTTTAATGGAAATTTTAATGGAGACTAGTAATCACGGGCGTCACTAGCTTGAAAAATATTAACCAACTCATAGGCTTCACAGCTGTGTGTGTGCGTGTGTTAATTCAAGTGTTTTCTACGCATACACTTGGCCACAAAACCCTTTCCTTTAGTTGCTGGTATGTTTTTGTTTTCATATGTGGCATCGAATGCGTTTCATGTAGCTGTGAACAACTACATTTGATTAAAATCTGTCAGGTTTATCTTTTTAGCAGGGGGAAAGAAATATGTGTTTCTCCAGAAAGGAAATCAGAGTGTCTTTATGATAGATGCTGAGTGGAAAGCTGGATACTGTCACTTTAAGTGAAGAAGCAGAAAGACAGGGTGGCTCCTAGCTCTCACCATTGGCCGCTGACATAATTATTATGAAGCAAAGCCCTGTTTAAATCTTATAATCCTTGTTTATAGAATAGACTTCTAGTCACTGACCTAATAGTTCTTACTCCAAGTTGTTAAGTTACAAAGTCTCACGTCAGAGGTGTCCACGGTTTGCTTTGTTTAAATTTTCTTAGTCGCATCTTTCAGCCACAGCTCCACTTGGTCGCTCTTCTGCGTGGTGACAAAGCTTGCTCCCCTCCCCAGAGGAGACACCAGGTCTTCAAGGGCGGGTCACTGTAGCCCAGTCTTCTTTCTCAAGGCAAACGAAAGGAGGTATCCTGGCAAGCGGCTCCCTGGGCCATGCAGAAAGCATCCTTTAAGGAATAGTACTAGGAGACGGCTTTGTGACGAAAATATGCCCAGAGGTCTCCTCCCTCCTCCTGGGACCCACCCACGTCCCTGGGATCCCAAAGGGGTCCAGACAGAGCTGTGCTAGATGGAAAGGCACGCGTCTGCCCCGGCATTGTGAGGGGACACGATTCTCCACTCAGAGAGGCACAGCCAGCAGACACCCACCTATTCTGTTAAGACAGCCTGGGAAAATCGGGGTGAGCAGGGATGTCCCAACAGCCGAGCCATCGGTGCCTCTGCAGTTACAGCCAGCAAAACCACTCTAATGAGCTTAGAGAACGTCTCCGTTAAAATTGCGGCCTCTCTTGCCTCATGAATGACATCTGTCAGTGACGTGTTTGAATCATTTGTGGCCAATTTCAATTACAACATTCAATGTGGAAGCCCCTCTCCTAAGTAACTTTTTAAAAAAAGGATAGGTAGGGTTTCGTTCCTCAGTTAATGAGCATTTCTACGAGGCATTCTGTTGATATGAGCGTGTGTGTGTGCACTCTGTAGAGTAACCCAGGCCTGACTAAGCCATTAAATGACATGGCGTGCAGAGCACTAGCCACAGGTTTCAGATGACAGCTAGTCTTCACATCCGTTCATTCTCTTTAGCTCATGTATCATGCAAATTAAAGAAATAAGCACAGACAAGTAATGCATTTGCTTAAAGCCACAGGATTCTCTCCTTTTCCCCTCAACATCTACCTTCCTCCCTTACCTCAGTCCTGCAATCTCCAAACTATTCGAGAATCATGGTTTAAAAAATAAAAATAAATTTTTTTTTAAAACATCATATACGAACTGATCTGTAGCATGGACTGTCCCTTCTAGACAAACAATCTCTTCTAACTCGAGCACATAAACCTTCTGAAACAATTGTACCAATCAAGGTGTCTCACCGTTCCTATTTTAAAGCAATATCTTGAAACAGAGAAAAGTGAGAAACAACCTGAATGTTTAATAAATGTGAATTGTTGAAATACACATTGGTAAATCCCGACAATGGAATAGTTTGAATCCATAAATAAATAGCGTCAGGAGATAGGTGACGACATATGCAGTTTTATGAAGGGCTGGTTACAGCGTGTACGCACAGAGGGTGGAATAGTACATATCTGCAAGTCTACACACCAGCGCGATCACAGGGGCTGATTTGGAGTGAAAAGGAAAAGTCATTTTTGGAGGGTTCTTAGTTTTGTTCTTTGTGTATTCTAATTTTTCTCTGTAACACATAGACATTGCTTTTATATATAAAAGAGGGAGAGAGGGAGAGAGAGAGAGAGAGAGAGAAGGAGAGACAGAGAGAGAGAGAGAGAGAAGAAAAAAAGTACATTTTGGTGGAAAACACAGTTGGGAACTTATCTCCATCAGCTGAAACTGTCGTCAGTTAAGCCTTTTAATCTGCTGTCTCATCGGGCTGTGTGTTTGTTTGATAGATGGCTCAGTTGCCTCTGGCCTGTCATATTGTTATTTGCTTTGAACTCTGAACATCTGGGTGGCGAAGACCGTAGCTGTCCAATATTGGTTTTTTTAGTGTCTGAATATACAGAAAGATACATAAAAACTCCTCTGACCATCAGATGGCTCAAGAATGACGAGTTGTACGTGTCGAAGGCAAAAATCCACCTCATAAGCTTGGCGCGTGAAGAGAAACAAAGGTTGACCCGTGTCACCGTCCTCTGCCCCCTTTCACGGCATCCTCCAGAGCCTGGCACACCGAAGTCCCTCAGTCATGTTTCCAAACAACGCTGAGTTCGGGTCCCTTCACCGCTTTGCATTTTCTTCTTGGTTTAACTAGAGTTTCTTAAACTACCCTTCGCTCCAGTAACATTCCTTAACAATTTCCAAAGTTCGCATTGTTCTTATCACCCTGAAAATACACATTATGTATGAAGAGATAATGAACACAAGTTCAGGAAATAGGAAAGGGTCGAATTTCTTCTTTTATTGAATTTATATTTTATATTTATATTTATATTTAAATAATTAAAATCAAAAGGGTACCTGGTATTTCACAGCTGCCCTTCACAGGAGAGAAAGACAAAGGTTGTGCCTGCTCAAAAATAAAAATATATCTGAAAAAGGAGAATTTTAGTTAAACATCCAAATACTATGTCTTCGTAGAGTCAAAAATATGAAGAATTGAGTTGAGGTTTTTTTGGTTTGTTTGCTTGTTTTCTATTTTTTGATTTCGATTTAGTCACTCGGCCTTATGTAGACTGTCACCATGGAACTGAAAAACTGTACTTCAGAAATTAGGAGAAAATCAATTTAACTTTTTTCTTATATCTTTCTTGGAGGCTTTGGGAAAACATGAAAAGCGCAGGTTAAAGCTGTGAAAAGGCGTGTGTTTGTAAATAACGGTGGTAAGAACCGACATGTCTGAATAGTAGTAAGTATTTAAAAGCTAAAAATATATAAGAAAAACTAGCCCGGACAAGAAGAGAATAGGGTGACTTAATACTTGGTCCCAAATAAATAACGGGACGGGAGAAAGAAGAGAGTGACTGACTTGTCACCGGCCCCACTTAAAGTCTAATGGGCGTTGGTTTTAAAACCATGACATGTCTTGGACTAGACACAGCTCAGTGGGGGCACATGGTGAATATCCGTCAACATCTCCGAGTCGACACACCTCCCGTATGGAAGCCCGGCGTGACCACCTGAGGCAGGTAAACAGACCTGTGCCATGCTGTCAAAGAGGCAAACCCAGACAGTTCCAAAAAGAGGCCACCAAGGAGGGAAGGGAAGCTGTGTGGGAAGAGAGGCCTCATCTGACTGAGTTGAGTTTGATGGGTGAGCTGACATCGCCAAGGGAATAAAAGAAAAAATTTAAGGACTCGAGAGAGAGGGAACTCCACGTTCAAAGGCCCCGAAGTAGCCTGCTGTGCTCAGAGAACACACATCCGTGTGTCAAGAAAGCAAAATATGTGGCAGGAGGTGGCACTGGAGAATCAGGCCCAGCCCACGTCAGCACAAGTCTTCCTTTCGGCATGTTGAGAAGTCTGGTTGCCTCCGAGGCAACCGTGGAACTCTTACGATAAGGATTTGGGGAATGACATCATGATATTAGCATTTTAGTGTCTCGAATATCACTCTGGCAACAGGATGAAGAATAGATTGGTAAGAAACTGCTACTGAAGGGTTTTGCAATATCCTAGACAAAAATAATCATCATGAAGAACTAAATCAGTAGGCGTGGAGAGAAAGAAGCAGAATCCAGCAATGGGAGGCATCATTAGTGCTTACAAGATCGTGAATACTTTGGCATAGGGAAAAGAGGAAGGGAGGAGTGTAGAATAAGCCCAGAGTTTCTCCTCGGCACCTGGGTAGATGGTGGCACACTTTCCCCAGATCGATAATACAGGGGGAAAATACAGATTGGACGGGGAGGCGTAGCCAGGAGAGATAGCCCATTTAGTTTCCCAGGTGTACTGTTCATGGTACCTATAAGACATCTAAGGAAGAAGTGGTGTCTACCAGGATGTAAGATCCACAAAGGCGGGACCTGGCTGGTTTAGTCCAACCCATCAGCATGTGGCTTTCGACATAATTACCGCTCAGGACCAGACCGGGCAGACGACGAAGGCTCGGTGACGTCCAGCGTGTTCCAACGAGAACGTGTGGAACCGGATCACAGGACAGTGTTCTGCGTTCTTTGGTTCCTAGCACAGAACAATCTTAGAACCTCCTCTCACATCCATCAAGACCACTTCACCTCCAGGAATGGGGCGATCCTGGTCTACTCTGAAAGATGCAAATTGCAAGGAAAGCTTACGGAGATTTCTAGGGTCTCATCACTCTTCGTTAGCTGATATTAGCCAGGTTTTTGTTGACTGGCAGAAGAGGAGAAGCTGCAAAATAAATGTCTGAAGTGGTCAGACTGAGCAGAAGGGATGATGAAGTCACAGCACTAGAGCGAGTCTTCAATATCTTTTCATCAGAATGTGGCTTTCACGTTGCTAATGTGATCGGAGAGCCCAGCGTGATCGTCAAGGATGGCCGTGACCCACATACACGTTCGGAACTCTGAAGGGCTGTTGCATTAGAGTGAGAAGCAGCGAGAAGTGGGTAGTTCAAGTAGAAATCTGGGAAAGCCTTTAAGGAGCCTACTCAATGGTTCTGTTACTTAGAAAAGTTGGAACAGATCTTTCTTGCCAGTGAAGCTTGAATTACCTGCCTGGCCCTTTAAGCATTTTCATGTACAAATCAAACACAGATGGCCCATTATATTTATGACCTGTCAATTACTCTAGATGGAGCATGCATTAATTATTGAAATATTTTCATAGTGTACAAGTTTCTAGCGGTTACATTGCCACAGATAATTTCAAGTTTCTGATTAGAACCTGGTCTAAACAATTTTATTTATGAGAATTAATCACTTGAATGTAGTAAAAAGTATAAATACAGGAGTAGATTTTTTTTTTCCATTTAACAAAGCCAAACTAGGAATCCTGGCCTCTGTCTTTGGAAGTCAGCGTTATGTTAGCGTTGCATATAATACATAAACTCTGCCAAAATCTATTGCGATTGTAGTAAATTTTGATTACTGGAGCTGTTTGTTATTTATATCTAGAAGATAAAGATAGTATTGGGGATAGTCCTCTTCTATTTGATATATAAATTACATCCATAAAATATCTTGTTTTGTGAAAAGTAAAAAATTCTTAAAAAGACTCAACTTGGTTAAAGCCTCAAATGGTTGCGTCCGCTTTAGTTCAAGTCAATAAACACTTTAGATGGTGTGAAAGCCCTCAGTGTATTTAGACTTTTAAGTGTGCCACTGGTTTTCCTCTGGAATGGCACACAGAATACTGGGGCCATTTAGCTGTCACAGAACAACAGAACAGAACTTTCCAGTGAAGTCACACTGGAGTGCAGATAAACGCTTTCAGGCAACTTAGAGAAAGACACGTATTTTCTGTCACTCTAGAAGGAAGATATTCATTTAACGAATATCAGCTGAGCACCTACTATATGCAGGGAAACATCTAGGCATTTGGAGCGCGTTGGGCAACAAAACAGACCTTTGCTCCTACCGGTATAGATTCTAACAGAATCGATTGCCTCCTTTAATCATATTTGCGCAGAGAGAGAAGCCGGGGCCAGAAAGGTGAGATAACTTACCTAAGATGGGGCATCCAGCAGCTCAGGCCATCAGATGTCACATTCTTAGCACCATCACGCTCGTGCCTTTATTATTTCCAATTCACCTTTTCCTGGCCCAGTGGCCTAGAAATATGAGTCCTTGAGAAGTTAATACTTAAATGTAGTTACTAGACTTTCTTCAACAGAAGCCCTCAGGTAGGCAGTCACCCTAAAAAAAAGAAAAAGAAGAGTCCGTATCAAAAATTCACTGTAGAAAAAAGAACAGTTAGGCAAAGAATTGGACAAATGACATGGGCGTCACAAGAATGCCGATTTCACCAAATGGGATAAGATGGTCCTGAAGGCCTCAGGCAAAGTCAACAGGCCATCATCGGCTTCTTTCTCTGGCCAAAGCCAAGTCGATCTTGGAAAAATATAATTCTAGCGAGGGACAAGTGGAGCGTGCTGCTAGCACTCGGCGGGCACAGCGCGTTTGCGCCACGTGGTCACAGCCATTCCTACCTACCGCGGTGTGACGGGGCCTGGGAAAATACGGTCCCCAACTAAAGTAATGTCAAGGATAGCAATTTAGCACATACATCACGCACATATACCAGTGACCACTGCTCCGACACTGGACCCTCTGGCAGACATCCATAAGAATCACTGCTAAGGGGGAGAATTCATGTTAAAATTAACGACGTATTAGTCAAACGCCGTTCAGTTAATTTGGACGTTAATTTTGCCAAGCGAAATAGTAACGGATCTCCCTGCCACTAATAATAAAACTCTCCCGAATTTATTTAGCGCGTCATATTTTTTAAAACCTTCTTGCTATTGACGAAAGAGAGAGGGTCAGATGACCTGTCTGAGGTCACGTCCAATATGACGAACAACCTAGAACCTAGGTTTACTGGTTTCCATCAGACTTTGAGCACTCTTTCAGGCTTCTTCTTATTGAGTCTTCACCAAATTGGATCTTCTTACGAGGGCTTAGAGGGCTTAGACATAAGAGGTCCAGGTCCAAAAGCCAAGCCCCGTGAGGAGCAGCGGAAGACCCTGGTGACAAGACCCACATGGAGTTGAGGGAGCGGCCCGGACCCAGTGAGAGATATGACCAGCCAGCTGGGCTGACTGGGGAGAAGATGCCCTGTACCCCACTTTGCAGGTGTGTACCAGGCAGCCCTCAGGGACTGGCACATTTAGTGAGAGCTGGCCTCGGGCCCCCTGGATAGATAGAGAGTGTGTCGTGATGTCCACATGACAGCCTGAGGCTTTGAATGAGCTCAGAAGGAAGTAAGTGAGGGACAGAGTCCATTACGGCTGCGTTGAATGAGCTCAGAAGGATATAAGTGAGGGACAGATTCCATTACGGCTGTGAGGGAGGACGGGCGGGCATGGGCAAGAGAACCTAAGCCCTGAAAGAACAGAAAGCAAAATACGCAGGAATGGAAGGGTGCACAAGGCGAAGAAACTGTAGAGATAGAAGTCATCGATTTCACCTAGGATTGAATAAAGGTACAAGGACACCTAACCGCATTGTAATCAAAACCATAATCATGTCGTGACTGGTTACCCAGTGTCTAGGGCTGTTGTTTCCCATGCGATAGCTCAATAGAATTATCGGGAGAGCCTGAAAAACAAAAAATACAGAATCTTATGCTTTCTGAATCAGAAACCTTGGACACGGAGCACAGGAATCTGGTTTTGAACAGGCCGTATTCGGGGTTCGCGGTCCAGAACCTTGCTACTCAGAGCGTGGTCCATGGACCAGCACTAGCGGTGTCACCTGGGAGCCTCTTGGGAATGCAGACTCTCAGGCATGCCAAATCAGAATAGCCCGGGTGATTTCTCTCTGCCCGTTTCCGTTTGAAGGACGCTGGTCTGCAGCATCCTTCTACATTACGTTCACCTTCCCAGAAAAAAAATAGGTCAACACAATATAGAGTGTTTTTCACGAGAATCCCATTCGCTGGTGTTCGCCGCTCATAAAATGTTCAGCCCATCCAAAGCGAGAGAGCTGGGTGTGTTCACAGTAGCCGGGAGGCTGTAACGAGTTCTACCCTTGCATTGAAGCTCCTTCCGTGGGGATCAGGACCACTGCCCCTTGTTGGCAAACGCAACGTTTTCCCTCCTCTATTTGGGGAACCCCTCCAGCGGCATTCTGGGATAACGGAAGAGGGAGAGAGTCCAGCTCTCACCTGTCAGCTAGAAGCAACACAGCTGGTGTAACGCTCAGCTTGTTAGATCCATTCCTTATTATAACATGCAAAGACATGTTAAAGAAGAAAAAATTGCAAGTCTGCCATCCCAACAAGCTCATGGTCCACACGCATGTAAAGTTAAGTTTCCATATGTATTTGCCTTTTAACTTTCCCGAAGAGTACATCATAAACACTTTTCAATATTGCTGTAGACTTCCTAGCATTTTAATGCCAGCATAATATTGCAATATTAATATGATATGTATATATAATCGATCTGACTCTTGGATGTATAGTTGGCTTCTAATGTTTCATTATCAGAAAGAAATTCTAAAAGCCAACTTGAGCGATTTTAGAGATTCAGTCCCAGTATTCAATCCCAATGTGCCTGGATTTATTTATCTTTTCCAATGTTTGACAGTTATCCTTAAGGAAAATAAAAAACTGGCCCACAGCCAGGATTCCTTAGCTAACTTCCATTAGTTTAATATCATAAGTGTATACCATTAGTCACAAGGGGAAACAGGCAGAAAAGTATAAAGAAAACAATAAAAACTTATTCCTTTTTATCTTAAAAATCAGCTGAAAGTACATTTTCTACTAAGAGACCCAAAAGTATCATTTTCATCTATGAATTGCTATACAAAATATACACTAACTATCTTACTGATATATGGAGTTGGCTTTATTGCACATGAGTCTTCTGAGTTACGAACAGAACGTGGCAGACCATCTAGGAAAACCAGGTGCTGGAGGCGTTTTAAAAAAAAAGAAATGGTTGGGGAAGCGTGACTGTTTTGTTCTGCTACGTAAAAGATAGAGAAAGGAGAGTTTTAAAGGATTCAGAAAGAAATCACGGAGGACTTTGAATGGCCGGACAGAGTCTGGAGAATAAGGAATTATTTTAAGCAAGAGCAAATCAAAAGCAGATTTGCGCTTGGTAAATACTGAGCTGGGCAAAATAGATGGAAGAGAGAAGGGCCGCCGGGGCGGAGTAAAATGGAGATGACGGACTAGAGAAAAGCTAGAGAGAGGTCTGGACGGAGAGGGAGGTCTGGATGGAGAGGGAGACTTGGGATGAGAGGGAGGCCTGGAGGAGAGGAGGCCTGGAAGAGAGAGGGAGGCCTGGGATGGAGAGGGAGGTCTGGGATGGAGAGGAGGTCTGATGAGAGGGAGGTCTGGGATCGAGAGGGTCCGACGAGAGGGAGGTCTGGATGGAGAGGGAGGTCTGGACAGAGAGGCAGCGTAAGAAAGGCGAGGAGGACATGGGCGTTAGAGGCCACAGAGGGACACAGAAATCATCGCGCGAAGGGGACAAGGAGAGTCATTCTTGGCAACTTGTCCCCAGGACACTCTCCTTCCTGGGCCCTCGGTCCTAAGCAGCCGTCGCTTTGTCGCAGGCTCTTTTCTCAAATAGTAGAAACCTACAGACCTCAGTGGTTTGGATTTGGACACCAGCGTTCTGATCGAAATGGAATGCGTCACCGACTTTATCGACACGACTGAAAAGGACTAAACCGCTTTGGTTTGGTTTTCGATGTGATGCTGCCCAGCGCCTGACCTTCGGCCACCTCGGTGCACAGCCCAGCTTCTCAACTTCCAGCCAGCTGTCAGGCCGCCTCGCCGCTCTCGCCCTGGAAGAAGGAAAGCTCGAGGCGAAAGGCACTTTGGATGGCCTCCGTCCTCTTAGAGAACAAAGGGCCCACTTTTTAAGAAAGAGTAAAAGTGACATGTGGGTTGGAGTAGAGTCGAGAAAAGATTCGGGTCGGACTTTCGTTTAAAATTCAATTCGCTAGAAAATTTGGCAGCAACAATTAAAACATAAAATATGCCCGCTCAACAATTTCACTTTATGGACCCATACTAGAAAAATACCCGTAGCGTGGGAGCATTATGAGTATTATACACAGGAGAGTATGAGAAATACTCAAGTACGTAAGGGAGTATTACAGGATATACACTGAAGTGCTGTGTATAATATAATAACGAAAAACTGGAAGGAATCTACACGCATATTGTACAGAAATGACTCAGTGAGCTCTGGGCTAGCCATACTGTGGGAAACTCTCGAAGCATTTAGAAAAACTGATGTGTATCTATTTCTACTAAAAAGTAAGACCCCCGAGACACCGATGACTGAAAACATCAAGCGCACAATGACCCGTCCAACGCGACGCCTGCTTTAGAGGTTCGTTTAGTTGGAAAAGGGGCTGGAAAGCTGCACAGCTTTGCTGACACAGGTCATAGCAAGGAAGGTGGGAAATGCACCTGAGGTTGGCAGTAGCCGTGAGGAGGGCTTCGGCCTCGTCATCGGATATTTTAATATTTATTTTAAGGAGAGTAAGTGTATGGGCATTGTTTAGTGTTTCGAAATTTATTTGAAATTTTTTAATTCCTTCGTCCTAACAAATCGCTTTTCAGATATGGGATTTTACATCGAAGACGTCTTTCCTCCAAAAGGATCCATTTTTTAAGAAGTGAGGGACTGTTTTAATCCAGAAGTTAATGGTTCAATAGTGATAGACAGATAGATAAATAGATAGAAAGATAGATGATAGATTGATGATGATGATGATGATAGATGATAGATAGATAGATAGATAGATAGATAGATAGATAGATAGATAGGCAGATTCATAGATACATAAATAGATGATGACAAATAGGTAGACAGATAGATGATACATAGATAAGCAGATGATAGGTGGATGGATGATAGATGATAGATAGATATAGATAGATGATAAATAGGTAGATAGGTAGGTAGATAGGTAGGTAGGTAGACAGATAGACAGACAGACGATAGGCAGGCAGATAAATAGACAAGCAAACCTCCCATTGGCTAATCGCCTTGAAAGCTACCAATTTTATACGAGATCACTAAGGCAATCCCGTGCGTTTCTCACAGCTTAATAATGTGGCAAAATAAATATCGACTGATATGCCACTGAACCGCCAGCGAGAACATCCCCACCTGTGTCGTACTTAAAACGGAGCGTGAAACATCACATCCGCCTTGAGATGGCATCCTTGAACGGAGCTGATTTAAAATCAGAACGACGTCATCTCGGCTGGAATTTGTTCACTGAAATCTTTTCCTAGGTTCAGAAATAAATGAAAGCAAATTATTTTCTAAATTAGAAACTCTCTCCACAGCACCTTTGTATCAGCTCCAATTTTAAGGGGACAGGAGAGAACTAATCCAAATTTAATATAGTTTAGCAGGTGACGATTATCACAAGGCCTTCTATTATTCCCTTAGGACTTCCACATACAAGAACTTGATGGTCTGGGGGGTGAAGCGCTGTAAGACGGACTCTAGCACATGACAGAAAAGAAAAACATTAACCCACTGGGTAGCCTAGAGCCGGATTAATCTTTCAAGCAATTCAAAAGAGAATCGGGGCATGAACCCTGCAAGACAGTTCAGATATTCCAAAAAGTGCTCAAATCTCTCTCCTCGTAACAGGCCACTTGGGTGGATTTTTAGTTATTTGGGTCATATCGCTTTGCCTCCTTAATTAATTCAAAAGCAAGTTTTCCTGTAAGTCGTTCTATTTTTCATGTTTTTGAAAGTAATAACCACTGAAACAGGTTTTGAAAAATATACGTGTATTTTTGTGAGCCTGAAGTTGAATACAGTCTGCCTGGCTATGGACTCTGGGAAAAGGGTGTTTAATGAGTAACTCTGCAGTAAGAGGCCTTGCAAACTTCCTTTAAACATTAGACCACGCTTTCTCTCTGAAATCCATTAACGGCATCCAGAAGGCTCAGAGATGCTGGTGACCCCGTTAGGCAGACTTCAGAAGTCTCAGACATTTCAAGTGCTCAGAAGGGTTTGAGCTCATGTCCCTCCCACCTCCCACCTCTTCCCCCCACCCCCGCCCCAGCCAGTGTTTGGAGATCGTGTTGACTAGAATTTTCCTGGAGAGAAAGATTGATAAAGCAAAGCAATCAGAGTTATTTCCTATGCATGAAATTGATTAAATGCTTCACTAAATGGCTTATAAATTTGCTTCTCATATTTCTGTCACCCACTGAAAAGATTACAGAAACCCTACATAGAATCATGTTGTATACAATACCAAATTACAAAAGGTTGTAAAAACTAATGTTTTGTTTAAAGTTTTGAGCAGGACCATATGCCTTCAGTGACCTTGAGTAAGCTATTTTAATTCAAAACATTTCAAGGAATAGAAAGGGGAGAAATATTCAACTCCATAACGGACCAGACGAGTGGTGGGTAGGCTCTATTCTGTAGAACGTCTGCTGTTTTTTGCCAGGGTGCAGAGCGAGTCCCCTCCTGCCGACGGCTTGTGTCATCAAAGCTGGGACGCACATGTGGTGTCAACAAGGACATATTTACAAAGGAGATGAACAAAAAGGCTTTAAGACCTCCCAAAGTCGAGTTTGCTCGATTATTTTTAGTTCAGAGTCAGTCGCATCCTAATAAATGCTGAGGCTTGCATAGACTTGTAAGACTATGCAGAAAAGATGACAAATATTAGCACGGGTGGTGGGATCATTTTATTTTTAGGTCGTTTGTTTGTTTATTTTTCATCTTTACACATCTCTCAAAGGTCAGTTAAGTCTTATTCCTTCTTCCATGTGAGAATTTCTTCCAACTCTTGTGCAACGATCGGGGGAATTTGAGCAAAGAAGCGATTTAGAGGCAAACATGTGACCTACAGATGTTACTGGGGAAACTAATCCCTTTCTTAACGTGGCCTTAAAAATACCTTTACTTCTACAGGGAAAAATGATTTTCTTTCATAACTTTTATAAGACATCACGTCCCCAGCAAGAATTAACATTTGGCGTTAACACACAGCTTTGGCAAACACTCCCAGAGAAGTTTTAAAACCAAGGGTGCCCTGAAGATCCCACCTCCCTAGTACATGCCCCCAACGTCCTGTCACCTTCGGGAATAACCAGTGTGAGAACCAGGAGGCTGTCACAGCCACAGCCATCTGGACCCCCGTGAAGTGGACGTAACCCAGGCATCGCTGTTAGTGGGGGCAGAAAGAGTTTTCCATCATCACATGAAGTTTCCATCAACTTCTCTATGACTTTCCGGATACATGCGAGGAGTCGTGATGGAATTCTCTCTCATTCGTGAAAACGCAATGTAACCTCACTAGTAAAATTCAGGTTTTTTTGTTTTGTTTTGTTTTTTAATAAGTACCTGTTCTGGGAGACATGCCAGCAATTCAGGGATGTTTTAACCAGACCATCAACAACTGGACACTTATTTAACTCTTTAGTGATATTACATGAACCTTCTCGTTGGCTTCGAGCCACCACATAATTAACGTTGACGCCAAACACAGAGGTTTTCATAAATTATAACAAAAGAAAGAGGTACCTTGTTATACAAAACACAGAATAAGCAGCTTCTTCTCCCTGGCTTGCACCCTCTCAAAAGATTTGAATCCACGTTTCCAGAAGTGTTCTGCTCAGAACACTAATTCTACATGATTACTCTTTCTAAGAGGGTTTTGTTGATCCAAGGGACAGTATTGTCCCCGTGTGTAGTCACAGGTGAGTGACCGCCGCTGCGAACAACCCGATTTAACTCGGTTTAACCCAGAGTTCCTCACCTGACCCAAGACATTTTTTTTTCGTTGTTATCATTAAGGCTTAGAACCTTAGAATTGTTCTTTGAAACCTACTCTGGGAAATGCCGATTTAAACCTACTATATGTCTGGAAGTCTTGTCCACTCTTTTGAAAGTGGAGCAAAACTTCAAAAAAAGTGTTTAAAAAAAAAATCGAAAGCTGCCCTTTCAGTAAGACCTGCAGCCAGAATAAGACAAATTCCTAACCAAACTGCAAGGCCTTTGACGTGTCTTCTTGGGATCGGCCAGCCCTAACTGGGTCAGTTGCATGTTCTGTGGCTATGTTTTTTTTTTTAAGTAGATCTCGCTGATCAATACAAGAGCCTATGGGCATTGATGAGTACTAGTTCTAAATAAATGCTTCACATACATTGATTTTTCTTACAGATTCTTTTTTATCTTTTAAGATTACTAACAAATCCACTTTCCCTTTCTATTTTAAATAATAGACGAAAGCCATGTGTATTCTTCTCTTTCTATAATCCAAGTCTCTCAAGCATCGAGATCATTCCGGAAAAACCTAGTGCTGTAGGATAGAATGAGAATGCG
This sequence comes from Pteropus medius, assembly GCF_902729225.1. Lineage (NCBI taxonomy): Eukaryota > Metazoa > Chordata > Mammalia > Chiroptera > Pteropodidae > Pteropus > Pteropus medius. Next base: position 2,193,720 of record NW_024351648.1, read on the forward strand.
TGCTTACGAAGATTAGTTTGGAACTACTCTCATTCGATTTTTTTTTTTTTTAAGTAAATCATTTGCACACTTCGGCCCCTTAGCTCGTGTGAGTAGCAAATTACCCACCAGGAAGCTCCGAGGTGATGGGTGATAGCATCGCGTTGCAAACCCTCGGCAAGAATCTTTGCTCTACAGCCTAGATCCCCCGATGTGGGGAGACATCAGAACCACCCTGAAGCCCTGTTACAACACAGATCCCTGAGCCGCACCCCCAGAGTGTCAGATTCGACGGGTCTGGGCATGGGGCCTGAGAATCGGCATGTCTCACAAGCTTCCAGGTGATGCTGACCGCTGCTTTTCTGGGACCACACTCGGGGAATTACAGCTCCCAACCTGCCCCGTCAGAGTGACCCGGAGCGTTTGGTACAAACACCAAGCAACAGCTTCACCCCTGACACCTGAGATGGAACCTCCAGCAGAGAGACTCAAGAATCTGTATTTTTAATAAAGTCTCCCAAGCGATTCAGAGCATCCAGGCCTAGACTGCTTCAGCCAGAGAAGCAGTGATTGCCTTTCAGATCAGGGCCTCGTGTCTCGAACCCCCGCCTGCCTCCGAGCTTAGGGAGCCTCCCTACCCGAGGCCCCTTCAAAGTGCAAGAAGACCGGAGCCCCGCGAATGCCTCGTCCAATAACTTGTCCGGTAATTGGTATATTGATTGCTAATGTCATCATGTTTTAGTATATATAAACCCCTCACTCTATTACACAGCCCCCAACAATCCAAAAAGTCATTGTTGATTCATCGTGACTCCCAAACTGGCCCTTGTCAGTTTCTGCTGGAGGGCTGGCTGATAAAAATCAGCAGATCATCGGACGCACACATTCTTAACATGACTGACCCATGACATCGCAGAGGGCAGCGAGGGAGCCTGTCATTACACTACAATACATTTCTTTCTTCCTCCTTATCGAGTCCCAGATGACTTTGAGATTTTTATTAACTCATTAATGACTGAAGATGTCATTAGAGCTAGTAAAAGTTTTTTTTTGTTTTTTTTTTTTCTTAAGTGGGAATAACGTACAATTCACTCATGACGGGAGGGGTTAAGCTCATTGATGAAATAGCTAAGACGAACCAAGAGGGAGACCCTTCTCTTTTATTAGAAATCCGATGGACAGGTACTGGGATTAAAAACCACAGAGAGAAATACCAAGTTGCTTCAGAAATACGTTGGGTAAGAAAAACAGGGCGATTTGATAAGGAAATAGCAATCCATAAAATTCGGCAACTCCTATTGTGTTGCGGGCCCAACCTTTCTCACCTAAGAGCTAAATTTTTTTAAAAAAATCAGGGTAAGGCTACTGAAACCTCTAAATGTTTCTTAACCTACACGTTCATTAAACCGTATCTTGTTTCTGCGTGCCTTTAATTTTCACATCTGCAGAATTGCTTTTAAAAATCAAATTAGATCTTTTGAAGGCACTTAAATTGCAACAACCTTATGGTTTTTACATACTCTTGGGTTTCAGCTTTTTCATCTGGGTTGTGTGTCCAATTAATGGGATATCTCAAGGAAGCACTAATCATTTCGAAAACTTGCGAATATAAAAAGCAAGCAGGCTATTTTCATTATAACTGATTGGATTGAGAATAAGCTACAGAGGAAATGTTCAATAATTATGATAACTTTTTTTAGATGAGATCACAAAAAAACTGTCAGTCACATAAGGTGCTTTTCGGGGCAGTGACGTCTTTGAAGGCTCGTTTCGGTTGATTTGTTTTGGGGGTTCAGCCTCGGGCGCGTCAGAACGCTGCTTAGAGAATGGGTTTTTACAGACTTTCTCAGGCTGCATAATTCATTTGGCAAAGAAAACATCTATTATTAGATGTATCTCACATGTTACTGTTTACGAAATTTTACTATTGTCAAAACACATTGTAAATTAACAGGAGAGAAAAATTGTGTGAGGACCTAAAAAAGATTTTTGCCCAAGGAAATGGTTGTCAATCAACTATGACCAAAATTTAAATATGCTTGGAGCCCAGTTTTATTCCGAAATCACCTAATTACATCTTTCTTTCCGTATTTATTTGCCCGGTGGAGAATTCAATTCATTAAATGTTACATTCAATAGAATAATTAGTTAATATTTGCAGATTAACTGAATACAATAATTTTATCTAATTCAGCGATAATGATATTAAAGTTTTCCTCTACCTCTCTGGACATGATGCCAAACGCCCAGATAAAACCTGGGAGAGAAACGCTCAAAAACCCAAATGTTTTTAAAGATCCAGATGTATGGTGTCAAGTAAACAGAACATCAAGGATTTTTACTAATTTCTTCCATTCTCGTCCAGATGTTTGGTGTCATATAGACACAGTCTTAATCTGTTCAGCCATAATCACGATGTTCTTTGACATCATTTGCCAATATTTGAATCCCTTCTTCAACAAATTATCTCTAAAAATCCTGTTTCATTCATGCACCGGAGAAAACACAAAGATTTTTTTTTTTTCAGAAACAAAAAATATAATGCCCCGTGTACTCATAACACCAGCCAGAATGGTGCCCACAGCTTGATGTTGAAAAACACTTCGTATCCGCGTTTTTAAATCGTGAACGGTAATTCGACTTAAGTGGCTGCGATGGCAACTTACTTTGAATTGACCTGCAAGTGCTAATTTCAATTCTAGTAAGAAGTTTAGGAGAATAACAGGCTCTCAGGTATAAACGGAGGCCATCTTTCAAAAGGGTCCCTTTCCCAACTCGACCACTTATTACTAAATCCCAAAAGAGGTGACTTGACCTTTTAGGGATGATTTCTGCTCTGGTGACTTACGTAAGCATTGACCTGAGGATTTAAAGACTTGATGCAGAACCCCTGCACTCGCATTGTCTACCTGTGTGACCTTGACCTAGTCACTTAAGCTCTGAGCCTCAATTTCCTCTGCTTTAAGATGGTTCTAATAATCCTGCCCCTAGTCAGCCTGACAGTCTGAGGAAAGAACTTTCGGAACGACAAAGATGTAAGATCGCCATTAATACATAAAATATTTTATCAGTAATCGTAAGCATTATTAATGTAAATATTACTATGTAAAAGTATCGTTAGCATTAATATGGAATCAAGGAGTGCGTTAGAGATCTGGTTAACTATTGGCTATTTACAAATTATATGCAGGAATGACTGACTACACTCTAGGGTGTGCAAAACAATACCAGTCGACCCCCTTCACCCCTTTACCGTTCCTGCATGTAACCTACCTGACTGGAGAGATCGCCTTAGAGATCCTCTTTTCTTGGTAACTAAATAGACCAATCATCTTAAGGAAGCTAATTTTTTTTTTTGAAAGCTACACATCAGCTCTTAAAATTATTCTATAACTTTCCTGGTAATAAGACTGATGCTAAAGTCCAAAACTTGTAATATTTACAAGAATACTCTAGAAAAATCATTCCTTTTAAACTCAGTGTTTTTGAACATCTAGATCGCTACAAACAAAATCAGAGTTTTTGTATAGTGTGCATATGCATTTGTAAAGATATGTTTTCTACGTAACATCTATTGTCAAATGGATGAAATCTAGCTTGCAAATACATGTGTTATGTATGTGTGTACATATATATATATACACACACACATATGTATACATACATATATATATAATGTATATTATATATATTCTTATCATTAAGGGTATTATTAATTTAAATGCAGACAAAGAGTGCCAGGAGTGGAAGCAAATTCCATCATGGTTGACAGCTACATTTGGTTAAGTCCAACTGGAAATTGAAGGGTGTGGGTCATAAATGGGCTGGACAAGATGCACGACATACTCCAGAGGCTGTGCAGGAAAGCTGAGGTCCAACCTGAAGTGGTGATGGAAAAAAAAATAGACCAATCAAAGAGCCCATGGATGGGGTCTCTATTCCAGTGGGCCACATCTGCCAATCGAGACCCGTATTCCTGGCCGACTGGTAGACTCGACTTGGTTGGACTCGCACACTCTCCCGGCCAACTGTCAAAGACTCCAGCCTTTGCATATAACGATTTTTTAACTGCTAAATATTCAAACGGACCATATGGTTTCTATCAAGGGAGATTTCTTTCTTTTTTGTTTGTTTGTTTGTTTGTTTGTTTTGCTATTAGTAAAATGTCCATCCTGGGAAGTTGTCATCAAAGAACAGGCTAACCTTCCTCCCAAAATATAAGAGAGTTTCTAGAGAGAAATCAATTCGCATGCTTATAAAAGACTAACACTAAAAATCTTTCAAGCATTTTAATCTTATACTTTTTTTGTCACGACTCCAAGATTCGGGGGGAAGAACAACTCAAAACTTGTGAGTTCTACTTTCAAGCTATTGGAAGTTTCTTGAAGTATAAAAAAAAAAAAAGAAATTAAATGAATGAAAGGAAGACAACCTAGTTAACATTCAGTTTTCTTTAAAAACCTGCAATGTCAGAATGCTACAGTAAAAAATGCTCACATTAAGAAATTTCTTTAAAAGTGGAGTCTGACTTTTTTTCTCAATGCTATGACTGTAGAAGAAGGGATGAATAATCGAGTTTTAGTTCTTCTCAACTTTTCAAAGTCACACATCGCTCATTAGCATGTTGCTGTCTTTGAACGCTTGCTTTGAAGAGCCCGAAATCAATACAAAAGGAAGCCGTAATAATAAAAGGAAAGATTTCTACCGTCATAATAGGGCAAGGTGTGCGAGTTGGAAGAAAGTACAGTACAGAAGCCCATGACAAGTCATGATAAATGGGTCGTTATAAAATTCATGTTTAGGCAGCACCAGGCCGGGGATAATGCCATTCGTCATGGCAACACTGGGCCGCTAATGAGCCTTCATTGCATATTCATGTCTGTGGTGTTTTTTCTCTCCCTCCCACTTGGAACTCGGGCCTGGAAATAGCTCCAGTTCGAACTGAAGCTCAGCTTAGGCCTCCTCCTCCTCCTCCTCCTCCCTCTTCCGCTTCTTCTTCCTCTTCCTCTTCTTCCTCTTCCTCTTCCTCTTCCTTTTCTTCCTCTTCCTCTTCCTTTCTCTCTTTTTTTTTTATTTGTCATGTTGCACCAATTACACTGTAAAAGTGCTACCCAAGATTGATTGCTCTGATCTGTAGTTCAATTGTAAATTAGAATGCACATCCCCCCCAGGGACACGCGGCCCCTATATGTGATTAAGAAAAAAGCCCCATAATAGACTAATAGCTAAAGTTCTCTCTCTTTTACTTTCAGGCAATTAGCTTGATGAAATGGCATCTTTTTGTGTACCCTGGAAGTGTAAACCGATATCATAATGAAGGATATGATGTTTATTATATTATCTTCACCTTGCTGGGTATGCAGGAATGCATAAATAATGGCCGCTTTGTCTGGTACGTTTACTGATTCACAAGGAAACTATTTCTTAAAGATGCAGTGTGTGCGTTCTGTTCTGAGCCGTGAGTCAAGCAACCCCTCACTGCAGGTTAACTTCCGTGCAAAAGGCTCTGCTACAGAGGAGGGAAAAAAAAAACAAAACAATCAGACAAACAAAAAATTTCTCAGGAAGCAGAGAGAGCAGGATTCTGACCTTCAAGAGCCATCTAGCTGCTGGGCTGCTCTGGGGTGGATGAGGTGACAAAGTAGCAGCACTCAGGATCAGTGAAGTCCTGTGGTGACTCTGTGCCCGGTGAGACCCCAGCTGACCATAATGCGTTCTTCGTCTCCCCTATTAGTTGTGGAACCCCGATTCAGTCTCCAGTCCTGGGTGGTTGAGGCTAGCCATCACAGTGTACGACACAGCCATCTTTAAGTGGGTGGCAGCGCCCGCCAGCCAACCCTCAGCTTATCTTTTCAAGATCCAAAACTTGGATCTCATAAGTTGACAAGAAATATTCTTTAGCTTCCTCCATGTGCCAGCGGACAGAAGTTTTGACCAGCCAGCCAGTGACGTGGTGTTGGTGCATCTCCCACTGGTTTTCTTCTTAGGCAATATTTTAATATTTGTTTTATTTATGAGAGTCTTAAGAGTAAAGAGGTGGAGGGGAGGGAAGTGTCCCAACCGGCAAAATAGAAATAGAAAAGAAGGAAAAAGAAAAAAATCTGCAATGGTTTACAGGGGGTTACCTCCCAAGATGTTAATTATTGTGTCGATTCCATATTTAAATTTCCTTCCATTCGTCAATAACCCAGTTTGTACCGCCCACCAACTAAATGTGTCTAAATTAATTCATCCCTCCCCTCTTTAATCTAAACCCTATTTGAGTTCCTAGAAAATCACCTTTATAACAAAAAGATCTCTCTAACTTTTGAATACCGAATCGGATCTACATTTTTTGATTTGTTATACTTTTAAATTAGTGTGTGAGATAGTCTTTTGTTACATATAAAACATGTTTGTGTTTCTTCCCAGTTACTGTAGCCATTTCCTGGTTAAATAAAACCTCAGGGAAAGTTTATTACTATATTCTGGAAAGCGATTCTCATGTTACATTATCTCCAAAAATAATGCAAAATGAGTGACCCAGAAATAGTTCACTTGATACCTTTCTTACTAAAAAGCAGAAGTTTTTACCAGCCTTCATTTGGGGGCTCACTTCCCCCTTAATTTTTACAATATTGAACTGCTGTGTAAATTATAAACCTGCAACATAATAAATATAAATTTTCATTGCTCTTAGAAACGTTTGAATGTCTGGCTGCTACATCGCTGCCATATTTGAAATATGCTATCGTAAACTTTCAAGTGACATTGAGTCTGGGGAGGTCTCTTCCACACTTACAGTACTTACTTGTCACATTCGTTAAGAGTCTATTTATTCTATAACAGTAATGCCTCGTATTTACACAGTGCTTCATAATTTTCGAAGTTCTTTTATATGAATTACATCATATAAATAAGCTCGTGAGATAAATGAGACAAATAATTTTATTATCAGCCTGAAGTAAGAGGGACAGAATTGAGGCTCTGAGAGGTTAAGTGACTTGTCCAAAGTCACAAGCCCGTAAACGCAGAGTAGAACCTTGTCCCCTAGGCCTTTAGCTCCAACATGTGAGGTCCTTTGGGCAGGCCACACTGCCTCTTCACCAGCTACACACTCAGCGGCTCTTCAGAATCTCATAGTTCTTGCCATAAACAAGTCTTATGATCTTTACACCTAGGCAAGATTGACATGTGAGTGTAAAGACACACACACACACACACACACACGCACACACACGCACACGCCTTGATATAAACCAGCAAAGAAAGTAATGGGAATTCACAGTGCAATGTTACCTACCTACCTGCCTAATTTTAAGATAAGACATCTGTATTGGATTACAAACATGTGCTTGGACTGGGTAGATAGCACAGAACCGGAACGCTCTCCTGCACCCATTGACCTGGACTCTCTCTGAACCCCACAACCCCGGGAGCCCTCTGATGCCTGCTACAGTGCCTGACACTTGCAGGAGCTTAGATGTTGGTTTGTTTCACGTGCACATGGCATACGACGCTCTGTCGCAATCGTTGATATTTTTCTATCTCCTTCTGTGACTTCCTTGAGAGCAGAGTCGATGTCACCATCCTTGGATCTCTGGTCGGCACTTGATATAGGATTGATTGATATTTTAGTTAATTTCTGTATGGATAAAGCAATTAATATAAAGGATCTTTATTAATGTGAGCAATCCACCTCCTCTTCAGGCTTGTATAAAACAAGATCATCTGAGAATCTTGCATGCCATCAACATGCGTTGGGGAGACATCCTCCCTTAACACCGGTGGCCGATGCATTTTTACAGATCACTAAACACCCAAAAAGAGATTGCATTTGAAAACTGCTGAAGTCCAAATAAAGCCTATCAGGTTAACAGTACTGAATCAATTTCTCAACATTGACAGGGTGCTGTGGTTACGTGAGATGTTCATTTTGGGGTGGAAACCGAGTGAAGGGAGTCGGAATCTCTCTGAATTATTTTTACAACTTCTCGTGAGTCTTACAGCTCTTTTAAAATAGAATATTCTAACCGATTGAAAAAATCATATTTCTGTGCTTATATTTATACATCTCTATATTTTTTTCATTTTTACATTCATATATTTTTATTTTCAAACATATTTCATAGTATTTCCTAGAAAGAAAAAAGAGTAACGATTAAGTGATGCTATCACGCACCACACTAGCAGACGGGAAGGATAATGCCCTCTTGGTCTGACCAGGCCGGCATCTAAAATACGCTGAGAGGGGAGCAGAGGGTCATGCATCGCTTGTGCCTGATTCAAGCATATCCTCCACGTGATCTTCCCAGAAACAAAATGCCGAGGTCTATCATCTCTCCTCTCCTTTTCTCTTTATCCTAATTCGGGTCGACGATAAGATCTCCACTCCCCTCTGCAAAAGTCAGGTTTTGGAGGAGAGAAAGCAATCACGAGCTATAGAGAACTGATAGTGAACAGCTCACAAGAAGCCAGAGCACCTACATCTAAGACGCACACCTGCTCAGAAGTCCCTGTAGTTTTGTTTTAATTGAAACCCGTTTAAGTTAAGTTTAGCTCAAGGTGTGGCCCCGCAATGTCATCTCAGCTGCCCACGGGCTTGTCCAGAAAAGATAGCGAAGAACGCAGTATGATAACCAGACACAAGAAAAGAATGTCTCCCGATTATAAGGAAAGCTCATTAGATGGGGACATCCATCTGTATTTCTTCGGGATGACATCCACGAGCCGTAAAGACAGAGTTTCACTTAATAAAGAAAAGGGAGGAATTATGCAAGGTGTTTTTTTTTGTTTTTGTTTTTGTTTAAGATTTGGCTTATCGATTCATGAATCAAAGAAAAAAACTATAATTACGTGTGATTCTACCAGAACTGAGAGAGTTCTTTCACACTCTTTTGTGCGGTAGTGACAAAGGTTTCTTCCAAAGAAAATTCACTTTAAAAATATCCCAAAAGAGAGAAAATACTCGCAGGATTCGGTGCTCTTTCATGCTTGCCATGGGCCAAATCACGCAATGAGAATCAGTCACTTTAAGTGCTGAAGTCGTGGAATGCTAATAGATCACTTTATAATGTGAGCAGTTTTTAAAAGTCATATTTAATTTTCCGTTATGATTGCGCTGAATGCCACTGTGTCCATCCATTCAGGGAGGAAATCTTCGGTCCGGAGCGGGGACAGACAGCCGCTCGCCGCTTCATTCTGGTTTTATCCTCAGAGACGCACATCAGAACTCTAGAATACACCCCAGTCCACTTTCTTCCTAAAGGGGTTTATTTTTATTTCCAAACCAAATGACGAGGGCTCCTTTTGGTTTCTTAATTATTTTATTAAACACACACACACACAGATCGAGCCCAAAGCCTCTATGATGTGTGCGCGTGTGTGCACACACGTGCATGTGCACGTCAGAGTGTGCGCGCGCACACACGTGTGTGGTTTTCTTTAAGAAAATGAAATGAACCATAAAATAAGCCCTTAACAGTAACCTAAGAAATAAAACAAAATCATTTACGACACATGGGATTTGGGTAGGATACGTCAAGATTAGATGGTTTAAGGAAACTCTCCTGAATGTGGAAGCAATTATGATGAAACTCATGACTCATTAGCAAACATTCCACATCGTGTTTCTCATTTCTGGGGCAATGTTAGTGGGAAAGACAGACTTCGGATTTAGATGCTTCCTTGGCTTCGGTCCGATTATAGGTAGTCGGACCAGACAGCGATATAAAGCAAAGACTGCTTTGTTTGGAAGTTCATTTGTCACATGCAGGCAGTTTGGTCGTTAAGGTAAAGATGGATAGAGTAACCTGGACAGTGGATGGGTGAGTTGGGTGGGCGGTCGGCGGGCTGTGTGTAAGCGCCACGTGGATCCAAATGCACACGGTGGGTGCTCGTGGGGGTTTCGCTTGCTCGCTGCTTGGCATGCAAAATGGCTGGTGAACTCAAGTACCCAAGCCTGTGCGTAATGGGAACCAGATGTCGGACAGAGAGAGAAAAATATTTCACAGCAATAAATGTGACATTGACTCTGAAAGGCTTTGCCGCCCATTAAACGACTCCCCGGTCTGACTTTTCCGCATATCTTCTCATAGTTGAAGTAGATCGTGTAAGAAATTATTTTCATATTTTGAAAGCAAAAGCGTATAGCTCGCCACGAAGTTCTCAAACGCATGCGTTAGGAGAAAGGAACTCGAAAAAGGTGTCGTGGATTTCATTCATTTACGAAAGCGCTGTGCTCAGCGATGCAAAATGTGTGTGTGTGTGTACGCGCGCGCGCGTGTGTGTGCATGCGTGTGCGTGCGTGTGCGTGTGTGCCTGCGTGTGGCAAATACAGCGTGCTCCCTCCTGCCCTTTAGATGCGATAAAATGGACACAGCTGTTTGGGGCCACGGCTAAGGCCTGGGAAAGACACACAAAGTGCTCTGAGCATTCGCAGGAGGAGGAGGGAATTCCCACGGCTGGCAGGTCCTCCTCCGGGTCCCCCGTGTGCCCCCTTCTCTGCACCGCACCACGCTGTCCTGGAGAAGGCCGTCCGCCCTCCGGCCTGGCTGCTCCGCCGTCTCCCCGCACCTCTCCTCTCTCGGCCTTCCCGCACGCACCCCGAGGCGGCCCTGGCTTTGCTGCGGGTAGCGGCTCCGTCAGAAGCCCCGAGGCCACCTGGAGAGCAAAGCGTCCCAGTGACTAATCGCAAGGTGTGCAGTGAGGCCTGGTGTCGTCTTCCCGCTTTGCCATTTACTGGGTGCAGCCTTGAGGACATCACTGGACCAAGCCTCCTCCTACCTGCATTTTCTCGTCTGTAAAGTGACGATGATATAAGTGCATGTCTCGTGGGCTGGGTGACAGGATTTAATGAGATTCTGCACGTAACGTGCTTCTCAAGGTGCCACCATTGAGCCAAGGCCCTGTCGGCAGAAACTCGTTTAGCCGTTCTCAGATGAATCATCCGATCCAGTTATTATAGGACGAAATCTGAAGTCCTTAGTGTGACATGCGATATGATAGCTCCAGGTCCCCAACGCATCTGATTTAATCCTAAGGAAAGAGCGGGCGGTGACTTAGCTGGCACCTGACGTCCACCCGTGGTCCAGGTAGCTGGAGCCAGAGGCTCGCATCCTCCGACAGCTGATTCTAGGGGAGGGAAGGGGCCCAACCTACCTGAGGATTAAAAAAAGAAATGAATGTCTAGAATGGGTATATTTGAAGACTTAAAGGCCCCGAGGAAGAGAAAATGCATCTTTAGTGATGATGGGATACAAGAGAACCTCGGATTAAAGATTAAATCTCAGATAAAAGATGAGCAGCTGAAGAGCGAACACCACCAAAAAGCCCCTTGCAGGTGGAGCAAGGCGGATGTCGCGCCAGGAGGATGTCCAAGCTGTATGTGATGGAGATGCCGGGGCATTGGGTGCACCAGGGCCCTTTGCCCTGTGACGCTGTGTGGGTGAGTGGCACGTAAGACAAACCAGAGCAGAGGAGAAAGCCAGGAGCCACGTGGAATACAAAATACGGTTTTAGATGTCAAGAGACCCATGAAAAAAAACAAAAGCAAACGAAACCACGTATCGCAAGCAGTCGAGTGAGACACGGGACGAGGACGGGCAGGGGGAATTCACTGGTCTGCAGAACGGCAGCGGACTCGCAGATAAGCTGGCGAGCGGGGTGGCAGGTGAGTCTTCGTCCTCCACAGGAAGGATGAAGCGATGGCCAAAACGGAGAAAGAGATGGAGAGAATTTTAGGACCGTAAGAGAATAATGTAATCGGAAGAAAAGGATGGTCGATGGGACCAGGATAGGGCAGGGAAAAGAGAAGACAGGACCAGGAAAATAACATACTGACGACAAACCTTTGGGCTTGAATAAAGCTCCCTAGAACACAACACCCACCCCAGAGTTGAAGAATGCCAGCCACCGCCATCTTACTGGCCTCCAGTGTCCCCCAAATGGCAGGTGGCCCCTGTGTGTTCATCTTGTGGCCCTCTGCCACCGCGCTTTCCTGAAGAATAGATATTTCACTGCTTTTCATTGATTACTTAATTCACTTCTAGCTCCGACTAGACAGGAAGCTCTTGAGACCGGGAGGGTGGGAGCAGCTGACGTCATGATCGCACATGTTGGCAGTTTTCGGACACGTGCGCAAGTCCTTTCATACCCCTCCGATCCAGAGGAGGGGTCTGCATGCTGTCCCCTTGAATCCGAGCTGACCTTAGGGACTGGCGGACCGATGGAGTATGTGCCTTGGCTGAGCCTTAAATTCAACAGGAGATCAAGGAAGGCAGCTTTGTGTCTTGATTGTCTGCTCTCGCTTACCTTCCATTATTTTCTATTCCAACTAACTCTCTCTCTAAAAAAAAGCTCTGCAAACAACGCTCTCTCTCTTTCTCTGTCTCTCTCTCTCTGTCTCTCTCTCTCTCTCTCTCTCTCTCTCTCTCTCTCTCTCTCTCTCTCTCTCTCTCTCTCTGCCAACCCAGATTTCTCCCCCTTCCTTTTAACACCCTGACAGGTTGCAGAAGACAGACCTATCATCCAAGTAGCCAGGGCGCTCTCCAGACCTATAAAAGGCCTTAGTCTCCCCTTTCTTGGCATTAAAAAAAAAACTGAAATCATTTTTTAAATTGTTCTCATTTTCCCGTTCTTTACTGACTTTACCCCTCCCTCTTGAATGATCTCTGAGTCTTACGTGTACTTTTTAGGTTGTAAAAACTAAGAACAGGATACTCTACCCAGTGACGACCTTGGCTATGATGTCACCCTCATCTGGACAGCACCGCTGTGTTGGTCACCTCCGGATCTCGTAGCGGTCCCGCCCATCTGAGTCCCAACAGTCCAGGGGGTCCGCAGGCAGCAGCTGCGTCAGACAGAAAGCAGGGTGGTCAGGGTCGCTGAGGGGACGCCCTGCGTGCAGCCCCCAGTGAGGCCTTAGACGAGGGATGCTCGGATGTGGGGGCCAGGAGACCCGCCTGGCTGGCCTTGCTCAGAGAGGGGGTGACGTGCAGAACGGTCACTGAGCAGCAGACAAAGCCCGGGAGGTGAGGGACACACAAACACTAGACCAGAAACTGTTCCCACCCCCTATGCGGAAAGGGAGCACTTTCCATCTGTGCTGTCCCTCGGGAGTAGCCTGAGCCACCACCTCAGAACGTCACCTGTGACATCCCAGGTGTGTGCACGCTGACAGGTCCGTGGCCTGGCACAAATGCACACGAATCTGGAGGAACACAGACCTGCTCAGCAGAGCAGCGGGGAGGTGGCACCCAGGGATGGCAGACTCGGGGCCGTGAGGACCACGCGCACCGCACGGCTGGCTGGATGCACCAGCGGCGGGCCAAGTGGTACCATCTCAGGTCAAGGAGAAAGCCCACAGCCCAAAATAGCTTCCTTCCCAGTTGCCACAGGGTCTAAAATTATACCATCGAAGATTTATTTCTTTGCACAACTCCTGTCGTCGGGGGCCAGTTGGGGGGGTAGGGGACCCAGAAATGCCTTCGTAAGAACGTGCCAGAGGCCCGACAGCGTCACGGAGTTACGCGGGGCAGCGGGGAAGCGGGGAGGGGGTGTCCAAAGGAGAGAAGCGAGACAAAGGAAATGCTGAGAGGGATGAGAACACGAAACTTCTCCTGTTTCAGCTTCCCCCAGAAGGAGCCTAGCTGGCAGCTCCATCGTAAAACCGAGGCCTGAGCAATTTGCCAGTAAATGCGAACCATGCATGTAAACAATTCTAATAATTTATTCCTTGAAATGCCTTTCTAATACATTATTATGCAGAGCCGCGCACATGCTTCTACTTCAAATTGCCTACACGGAAAAAAAAAGAAAAAAAAAAGTAAATTAAGGGGCAATTAGAAAAAAAAACAACGGAAGGAAACGTGAGGAATGATGGCATCTGCCGATCACACGAGGGGACACAAGGAAGCTCCAGGCAGGTGATCGGATCATTCCAACCAGTCTCCATTTCTGGGGGAAGGTCACCCCAGAATCCAGGCAGAGCCCTCTGTCTTATAGATAGAAGTTTGGTTAACCCGACCCCGTAATGGTAGCAGTAAACAAAAGAAAAGCAAGCGATCGCATTGGAAATTCCCCTCCGGCCCACCGTTTCAACAGCTCCATGGATCCCACCGTTACAATCCTAAAGAAGGAGACGAACATTTCACTGAGGCACATCCCTCTGCTTCAGCCACCGCTGGGGAAGAAGGTACCACAGATGCCACCGATGAGCTGTAGACAGAGGCAGGGTTAAAAGTAGGGAATGGAGAAAATCAGGAAGGACGAGGGAAGGTGGGAAAGGAAGGGCGCTGAACGCCGAGAACTGATTCCCGCAAAACTTACCAACGTTTCTGCACCTTTTGGCAGTTTATTAAAAACTGCCACATAACTGTACCTCCAACCCTCCGGCCCCTATGAAAGAAGGAACTTTTTGTTTGGATGAGAAATTAGGTGACTTGCTCAAAGTCATCCTTCATGGAGACGTCACACAGATGACTCCTCGATGGCCAGTCTCAACTTTTCAGAGAGCCACTCCCTGGCCATGCAAACCCAAATGACCTCTCCCATCCTTTGGCAGCCAGTCTTGTCTAATTTTCCCCTATTTCTCAAGGCCCCCTGAAACCACGCCATTCGGCGTTCGTCACTATTTTACTGCTCGTCTTTTCGCTCTAGAAAATTAGATCCTTCGGGACGAGGACCCTTTCTTGAACTCGTTTCCAGTGCCTTCTTTGTGTTTGCATCGATCATCTCATCCGATCGAGGTTATAAATGCCAAAACAGAAAACACATGCAGAAGATAGGGTACAGCAATGGCAGAGGAAGCATTCGGGAGAATTAAAAGCTCCATTTGAAATGCCTGCGCCACTTCCTGCCAGAACTAATGGCCGCCCTGTGATATTAAAAGGTAACAAATTGAAAATGAATAAAATGGAGGACTTTTTCAAACAGCTTGTAAGCTACCTGTGGAATTCAGTGCCTCGGGATATCGTTGAGGCAAACAGTCTAGCGAGATTCGAGAAAGGATTAGACATTTACATGAATAGGAATGATATTGGCAGTTACTCTAACTAGGTTAAAAAGTGACACACTCGTCCGTCCTGGGCTCCAGGGCATAACTGTTCACCAGCTGGGGCGAGGAAGGAATTCCCCACCCCCACCCCCACCACCCCGTGACAGAGCGTTGCATGATTGGCCAGACGCACGGTGGCCCACGCTGTCACTGTCCAGTCATGTGTGGGGGAGACCGCTGCCCAGGGCAAGGTCTGCAGGAGACAGACCCGTGACTTCTGCACGTGGCCCTTCTGTCTTCTCGGTGGACCGTCCGGAGTGGGAGGCAGAGAATACGCATCAAGTCTTTTGGGATCCGTGCCTGAAAATGTTTTCAATTTGGAAAAAAAAAAAAAAAAAACAGACATAGTACAAGTAATTTTCTTCTTCCTGATGATGAAAACGCTTCAGAGAAAGAAGCCACGTCGTAACTGCAGACTTAGCAGCCCAAGTGATGGTCCTCTTCGTCATGGAGCCAGTTACACCGCCAGCCACAGCCTGTGGTTCTCGGTGATGTATGGCGTGCGTTTTTTCATGCTAAAATGGAAAACCCAAAAGGCACTCGTTAGCCGGGCATCCTAATTCAAGGAGACAAAATAACGTGTTGTCATATTAAAGAAAACCCTGACGCCGAATTACTCGTTATGCCGACTGACTTTGCAAATTTTAGGTTCTGCAAGCAAAAACAGAAAGGAAAACTTAATTTAAATCCTCTAGCCAGCAGTGTACCTAATAGACTGCAAAGGTCCCCAAATAAAAGGAAATAGATATGCCACAAAAATGTCGTATAATATTAATAGATATGTGGGGTTTTTTTTTCTGGAGAAAGAAAGAGAGACCATAAATGCCATTAATATTTCAAATATGTTCTCACACACACACACACACACACACACAAAAACGTTAAGAACTACTGGTCTAGATCACAGTCCACAAGAAAATTCTCAAGTCACTCTGGACAAAGTCCTTCCTTCCATCTGCATGTAAGATTTTTCCCTTGTAAGGTTTGCTTCCTTAAACTGACAGAATAGTAGTAATTAGATTTTTTTAGTATAAGATCATACGTATAGTATCAAATTCTCATCCAGAAAAAAGACATTAAAACATCCGCGTTGCTTCAGATAGCTACCTGTCATTTTATGTAATCGAGATAAGGCCTTTTTTTTGAGGTGGGGAGCGCTATTTTCTCTCAGTTTAAGTTTTCTTATTTACTTCATGTGATGATCATAAGACTAGAACTTGTCAGGTTTTCATTTGTTGGTGTTGGGTCGTTTGGGGTTGGCGGTGTGCTTTGTTTTGTTTTGGGGGGTTTTTTTTGGTGGTTGAAGTTTGATTTTACTTAAAATTGACCACATATCATGAGGAATTACGAGTTAAAAATAAAAGCCCAGCAGTTATGGCTCTCGATATACACCACCAGCAAATGAGTTTTCAAAAGGTTTTTGCCAACATACCCTGTCACTTCAAGACAAGGGTATCGGTTTCACTGTTACTTGGCGAACAATGGGAATCACTATTTACCAGGAATAAGAAGGAAGAAAAAAACGTAAAAATAACAAAAAGACGGTGTACAAGTAAGTTGTGTGTTTCTAGACCTAGGGGGAAAAAAAAAAATTTCTATTTCCTCAACGTCAGGCAGTTTCCTCCTAAACACTTTCTCAAAATATTGTACTCAGCGTCTCAGAAACGTGTCCCACAGCCACACGCTTTGTCATTTTCTGGCGGAGTGAAGTCACAGCGGGACGAGGAGCAGTTCCCTGGTTTTCTGCCAGGTGTCCAGTGGCCCCACGAAGGCCTGCCACTGACAGCACGCACAGGACAGTTCCCAGAGGACATGGGACCCGGTGAGGCCAACACGTAAATATTTTCCTGCGAGGTGGAGCGATATAGAACAACACAGCCCGCGTCTGACCGCAAAACACAGCAGGTGTAACCCAAGGAGGCCTATCACCTGATCTCTGCGAGGGATAACCCGGGGAGGCACAGTTGGCTTGGGCGGCTTTGCGAGAGACCTAAATAATACCGGGTTTTGTGGGAAAAAGAAAAGAAAAGAAAGCGAACACCTTGGCCTCGAGTCGTGAATGCACCACACGCGAAAGGTGCGGGATCAACGATGTTGACATGGTGACCAATTACAGGCTTTTTTCCTCCCACGCTTTTTCCGCCAACGTCCTGCTGATTTCTTCTTTCTCTTCAAACAAGCTCTGAAGAGTCCCGAAAACGCATCTGAAATCTGTACGGGAATTAATCACTCCAAGGACAGGGACCATCGTAGGCCATGGCGTTTAGTCCTGGCTCTATGGATAGTGGCCCACCTGGGGACGTAGCACACCTGCAGGCGGGCAACGTGGAAGGTGGAAGGGACTCGGCCTCCTGTCGCTTACTACCTGCGCGACCCTCTGCTGGCAATTAGCCTCTCTGGGCTTCTGCTACTTCCTCTGTTAAAATGGAGGGTAGTAACAAGTGCCTCGCAGAGTTACTGTGGGGAAAGCACCAGCTCCTGGTACACGGGAGACTTTTATTGTCACGCACGCACGTGTGTGTACAGACATGAATACCTGCGCTTGCACCTGAGTTTTTGAAAATCGGTTACTCTGCTCCGTCTTGACAGCTCACAAGGTGACTTTTGAAAAGTCAGTCGAGAAAGGAAGGAAAGAAACATATTTTCCTCTCCAACAAGAAAAAGCAATTAAACGTCAAATATTAACTGTTCCTGAGAGTCAATTTTTTTAATGGGTTAAAGGCTTGGCCATTATAGACCTCCAATATGCCGTTTTTAAGAAAGGACCAGGTAATATTTTTTTTTAATTAAGTGGAAGATAAAATGCTAGGACCACTGATATCCATTCAGAAACCACTTTTTTCTCCATTTTCGGGCGCTTCCCGATTGCATCATGGCTTTTAAGAGGCCCAATCTGTTTAACAGCACTTTATTTTAAACCCTCACTTGTGAAAAGCATTGATTTATGATCGGACTTATTAAAGCGATGGTGTCTTGAGCAATAACGATTTCAATTATAGGACTTTCACCAATGTGCATTATTCTAATTTGTTCTCTATTCCTTCTATATTTTTAGTCACCAAGGAAGGGAATATGGGTAGGTGATGTCATTTTGAAAAGGCCCCAAAGTTAACATCAGAAAGGAATGTATAGACAGATGGGGAGCTGGACTTTTTCTGGACGATGCGAAAATATTGTATTTTAATATGCTCTAATTCGGATGACTCCTCAGTGACTCCCACCTCATATTGTTAGGGTTATTTAGAGCTCCCAGCCTGTCCTGTTCCCATGAGAGCACATCACACAGGCAGGAATGTCCCCCCAAGCCTTGTACTTAGCATCTCCCCTTCTGTGGGGTGGAGGAGCACAGCTAAGCCACCCTCAGACCTCTAACTCATTCAAACTCATCGATAAAGCGCAAGCCGAAGATTCTCTGCCCACCTGGGGGCCTGCCCCGTGGACGAGGCCAAGAGAGTGAAGTCGGCCTAGAGGGATGCTGGCAACTGTAAAGGTGCCCCGTAGGACGTGGGCAGCTGTTCCTAGGGCCCAGCCACTTGTCACCATGTGCGGCTGCAGACCAGTGGCCCTACATCTTCAGATTTTTCGAAAGAATCCAGAAATCCATCTCGTTATGTGAAGTCGAAGTTTCTCGATTTTTAAAGATTAGACAAACGCTGGCCAATCCCAGCCCATAGGCCACCTGTGCTGTGCTTTCTAGTTGGTGCCCAACTGGTCAATTGATCCAGTTATTGGGGAGAAGCTAGATCCCACTACTTTTTAAAATTAACAACGTGCATTTATTTGGCCATTCCATAAACATGTAATGAAAATCTATTGTATGCTAAGAACCATGTGCTAGGCATTGGGTATACAAAGTAAAGAACAACAACCCTTATCAGCCATCAAGGAGCTGACAACCTAGCATTTATATATGTGAACTATGAAGGATTTCGGGTTTGAAAATGAAGGAGACGCATAACCTAACATCGGGGCTCCAGCTCTCACATCGATTTTTAATAAGCATCTCTTTTGAATTCTGCACGTACGTTAGTGTGTCCCTGTGCTCTATCGTGAAGCTCCGTTTGAATTTGTCGCCACTCCCGTGAACACCAAAGTCCACGCAGGGCACAGTCCCGTTAAAATCCCCAACGGCAGTCGTCAGGGAAAATTCCGGTAGCACCTCGACAATTTTTCCCCATCAAATCAACTTTCCAGATTTCTTACTTCAGTTCGATGAACTGGATTCTTGCATGACTTTATTCCATGCTGCCGTAGCTTTTATGAAAGCAGAGCGTTAAAGGATTTCTTCATTAGTCTCTCTGGGAAGTCACCTTACTAATTTTTGAAACTTTTGAGGCAGGGAGAGGAACTATAGAAGTCCCAAGATGCAAATGAAAGCATTCGGGTCCAGCCATTAGAATTTTCAGTTTAGCGCTTGAAAAATGAGGCACCTAATTGCTTTATCGAAAAAAAAAAAAAATCAAAGTTAAGATTCTTTCTTTTTAAGCTTTGTAATTATTTCTCAGACCTCTCCTTGAAACGTCTTCAAAGTACCTCCGCTGAAATATATATATAGACTCCGACATCAGCAGGTGTCTGTCTCTTCCATGGCAGTTAGTTACAGGCGACCCCATTTCCTTCTGTCTGTTTTTTTGTTTGTTTGTTTTGTTGTAAATACATTTATTGGTACCCATTTTACATAGTTCAATGAAATAATCTATAAATATAAAAGCATTTTTCTTTTGGGTATCACCATGGTCCATGTAAATACTCAGCAGGCAGTGTCATCTGCAAGAAGCGCTCCAAGTCACACTGTTAGGTTTACAGACCTGAATGTACATATTTCATGAAACAGTGGCAGTTATGTACTCAAGTGGCCCAGTGGCTCTGGAATAAGCCACCTCTTAGCTACCGATCTCTCTCATCCTGTCCTTCCCACCCCGCAAAGGGCCGGCCACTGGGCGTTGGGGGACATTTTGGGGAACGATGAAAATGAACCTGTTCATTCACTTTACCCGGCGGGCCATTTCCCCAAGGTCACCGGCTTTCTCTGTTAGAAGCTACTTGGGCGGTTCTTCTACAGCCCCTTTACTTGTCCAATGAAGGAGAAGAGACTGAGAGACGTAACTCGACCAGGGCGACCCAGTTGGCTGGCCCTTTGGCACCTTTCGGTCCAATGCTGTGTCTGCTTCTGCTCACAACTACCGTACTGTACGAATGACGGTTCTCAATAGAGAATTTTACTCAAGATTCACGATAAGAACTAGCTTATTTTAAAAGCATCGGGGGACTCCCATTTTGTGCCAAGTGCCAGGCCCATCTCCAGACACTCGATAATGAATGGGGAGCCTTCAGATTCGAGCACCAGCGGGCAGACCCCCTCGCTGAGCTGACGCGCACAGTGGTCAATGACAGAACATCGCACAGAGCGTGAAGGCCGAGAGGAACCTGGAAACTTCCAGCCCAGCGTCTCCTGAGGTTCTGAGAAGCCTCAGAGCTGGTTCACGTCCGAGGCAGGTCTAGAACCCACGTTCCCTTCCGTGCATTCACCTAATTCAGAACACGACCCATCACGTTTGTCACAAGTAGCTCCTTTGTCACCCTTCGGGTAAGTTAGTTTGTCCCTATGCTCTGCTTCGAAGCTCCGTTTTAACATGAGGACATTAAAATCCTCAACAGCAATTGGAGTGGTCCCCGGGACCCAGAGTTTAGCCACCTATGTGACAGAGCCACCGTGGCCGGCACAGTATGCCCGAGCTTCGGACATATTCAAGGCCAATCCAAAGAATCGATGTGCTAAGCCAATGTCACCAGAGCCACTCGGGTTAATTTTCATGCCTCTACCATACTAATGGAATTTTTAGGCTAACCATGGATATATTTAAAATAATAGCCACGGCTCATATATATTTTCCATGACCTTGTAAATCAATATTGTCCAATCTTAGCTGAAACTATAAATGATAACTGGGCCCATTAAAGAAGAGGCTAGATCTTCTATTTTTTTTTTTTTTTTTTTAATGTGGCTTTCTAGAAAGCTGCCTCTGGACATAACTACAGAAAATTAACACAATAAGTAAAGCATTGTAGAACAGCTATTAACTGATTACGCTAATAAAACCCAAATGGGGGCCTTAATTCTGCCCCTCTGGGAAAGAAGGACAGATAAAATAAACAACAGGAAAATAATATGGAGTAAAGGATAATTGACATTAAACAATAATAATACAGAAACCTCCCACCAAGTTAAAAAAAAAAAAAATCTCGATTTCTATCTTCGCTTTGGGAAAGATAGAATTTTAAGAGAAAAATTGTATCCTGCCTTGTTAACACCTAAGTTTGATACCAATACTCCTGTTTTTAAGGCTAACAAATTGGAAGAATTAAGGCGTGCTGACAGAGAAGTTCTTAAATGCCAGGCACATGGCCAAATTGACGGATTTACTATATTATCAGAATCAGGAGCCTTTCCTGTCCCCCTCAGAGGAAGATGAAATCATGTCCCACCAGGAGTCCAGTGACCCCTGGCATTCACGGCCAAGGCCAAGCCGGACAAGCGCCGAGAGGGAGTCCCTTAGAACTGCACCGCCCTTTGGCTAAACACTAACATCCTTGAGCATATTTGGGGTTAGAGATTCATGGTAGAAAAGTCTCTTTTCCTTCCTTTTTTTTTTTGTCTACAATACTCCTGCCTTCAAAGCTAACCAGGAGCCAGCCGTCTCTCTTAGTGAGTGCTTGCTGGGTGCCAAGCGTCCGACCAAACGCCTCGTTCATTCTTCCATCGTGCCTGCAAGGCCGGTGATCATCCTCGATTGAGAGCCAAAGAAATAAAGGTCCAGTGTGACGCAGAGATGCGTTCACATTCCCACCTTATGAGGTCTGGCCCTCCTCCTCCCCACAGGTCTCCCGGCACTAGTGCTAACTGTCGCCTCTGTTCCTGTCCCCAATCTACTTTCACACATTGTTCTAACCAGTCTACCCCGTGGAACCCATCCTTTCGGCACAGCATATGCAAAATCCCAGGTTATTTTTACTTTTCCCTGGCAAAAAGTCAGCCAACTCAAATGAAATGATAATTTCCATGTGAGAAAGTAGTTTAGCATTTTCTTAAAATGCAAATACAACAACAACAAAAAAATGTTACATAAGACACTAAATTTTGAGTTGGCAGAGTATAGCCTCCTCGGTGGTTCATGGGACGTACAAATAAAACAATAGTGGTTCAGATTTGTACTAGGTTGACCCGAGAATTGGAAGAGAGATCATTTACAGTAAAATGTCGATATTTTGACTGAAACAGAAGCATTAATCGGTACGTGATGGGATCGTCTGTGTAGAGATAGAACACTCTCGTGTATTAACAGGGTCGGACATGTCAGCACTGGGCAGAAGGGCTGGGAGACCCACCAGGGCACCAGTGAGCAGAAGATTTAGAGAGGGAAATTTAAATTTGAATCCCAAAACACATCCTAAAAGCCAGAACTTTTCAGAAATACAGTGTATTCAGGCCATGCTACCTAGGAGGGAAATATTGGAAGCATTCTAAATAAAGAATATTTTAAAGTAATTTGCAAGTTCTAATCTTTTGCAATAAAGCAGGGGCAAGAATGAAGAAATTATATAATTTGGAGGACTGAGACAAAATTATCATTATTTGCAGATGACAATATTTACCTAGATGGCTCAAAAGAATCAACTGGCAAACTATTTGAATAAGAAAGCAGTAAAGTGGCAAATACAAAATAAAAATGCATAAGTAAATAATTTTCCTCAGCAAACAGTTATAAATTTTAATAGAAAAATTCCGTTCACAATAGCAATGAATAAATTTGAGATGATATGGAGAAACTACACGAAGAAACTACAACTTAACAGAAGTTTATAAGGGAAGATAAACGAAAAAGCACACTTTATTTCTACATGAGAAAACTCAATATTGAAGGACTTCATATCTCCACATGTATAAATTGTATTCTCTTCCATTTCGAACTTGATGAATTCTCATGAAATAAATAGGAGAGCATGATCCACAATATTAATTGTAATGAGGAAGAACTTGCATTACTAGATATGAAAGCATCTTCTAAAATTATAACAAAAAGAGAGGGTTTTGGCAAAAGAAATTATGGGAACCAAAAGAGATTGATATAAAATTTAGAAACAGTAGGCCCGAAGCATACAATATTTAGGTCAATAAAGAAAAGAGGTTTTAGTAAATAAGTTCTTATCCCATGGACCAAAATAAATTCCAAATAAATGAGAGATTTACATTTTTTTTTAATAAGAAGAACCACAAAAGCAGTAGTAGAAAATATAGGCGAATATTTATCTGACCCTGGGTGTGCTAGGCCTTTCTAAACATAAAAGCAGAGGAAGAAAGAAGAAAATGTATATGTACTTAAATTCATAAATCTATGCATTAACAATCTATTAACAAAAATCAAATGACAAAACGAAAAAAATGTTTGCAATACATGATGGCAAAAGAGTAATTGAACCCCCTATCTAAATAACTTGCAAATGAACAGAAAATCATTTTAATAAATAAAAATGAGGCAAATCACATACACGCAAAACAAGACAAATAGCCAAAAGCCGTGAAGAAAGTTAGTATCACAGATCATCAAAGAAATATAACTCATAATGGATCCTAAGTTTCTTATCTTGGTTTGGAAAGAGGTAACGATGGTTTGTGAATTCTGCATTCGCATTCACTGCAGGCCTTGATACCTCAGAGGGCAATTCTGCAAATCGTAGCCCCCAAAAATGACTTTGACCCAGGAATTTCACTTACAGTAATTTGCAGAGTAAACGGAGACGCACACAAAGATTTTATAAAGAAAAAAATTACAAACAACATACATAGCTAACTAGAGGTCAAATTAATTCTGTACCTGCAAATAAGGAAATATGATGCATCGTGCTTCTCAAACATACAAATACACGCGGGTAAAAAAAGTAGTGGAAAAATATTAGAAAATTTAAGCCAAAATATTGACAATGATCACACCCCAGGATGGGACTATTGGCAATTTTTATTGACTTCTTCGTGCTTTTCTAGAATTTCTAAATGTTCCACATGGCACGCGTTACCTTTGCAATCAAGAAAAAAATATTTTCTTCTGTGTTTTAAATCCTAGTTTGCCGGAAGTGTGGAAGCAGGCATAAGGGAGGCTGCTGGGAGAAGATGCCCAAGAGAATAAAGGGTCACCCAGGGTCCAGGCCTTCTCAAACTCGTGAGTCTCTGCCTTCACCTCATTCTGCCTAATTTTGTTCTTTTTTTTCCTCCCCCCAGAACATCAGTTCTCAAAAAGTTTGCAGCTCCCAACATCATTTTATTTGCTCCTCTGAATGACAGAGCAAAGTGTCCCAACAATACCTAATGTATTTTGTGTCAGGGGCCTGTGGGTCAGCAAGGTTATTAATAAACATAGCCTCTTGTTCTAATTTAGGTCCCTTCTCTCCTTCGTGTCTCTCCTCCTGCCCTGCTTTTTTCCTTTTGCTTCTCGCTCCGTCTGACCCTTTTCCCCTTCTTCTTGGTATAAAAATCCTGCCTTCACTTAAATGCGGCGGCGTCTGGCGCTTTTCCCACAATGCTCTTCTACTGTCATTATGGGTCCTGTTACGTTTTCATGGGGGATTTAAATTTGGGGGATACGCTTCGTGTCCTAAATCAATTTGATGCAGGCGGATGTGATGTGAAAATCTGACATGCACTGGGGTGGAGGGCATGATCGTGAGAGGTGACTGTGATTAGTCCTACATTGGGATGCAAGGTTGGAAGGCAGCAGATAAGTTTCAGATTTTATTATTTTTCTATTATCTTGGATAAGACAGGAAGAATTTAAAGAGATGCTCATGTATCTGTGGATGTGCGTGTATCAGTTTTATGTCCCGTTTAGAGCTTGATTTAGAATAAACTTCTATTTAGAGTAAATCTTGTTTTATTTTTGCCGGTTTTAATACACCAACAAAAGCGGCCGCGTTGTGATTCACCGCTAACCAAATGCCCCCAGATTTTGTGCAAACGCCGTTCAATTTCTTTTTACTTGCAACGTTTGCAACTTCGGACCAGAGATACTTGGCGAACTGAGAAAGTCAACTCCTACACAGACACACACGTAAAATACGCTTGCGCTTTTTCCAAATTTATTACACTTCAGTCTTTTAATAAACACGATATTGCATCTCCTCTCCGAGCTCTCGGGGAGTTACAAGTGTTAAACAGAATTTACTTAACGATGATAAAACAACATTTTTTTTATATGGGAAAATATGTAGAAAGCAATGCATGATTCCATGCTGAATTATTCATACTTTTCAAATTAACCTATTGCACTTTTTCTGATTCAAGAACACGTTATTTTTTAAATGCGACCCAGAGTACCTCTTTTAGAATGAGCGGAAGTCATTTAGAGGGATGTCACTTTTTAAAGCAGGATGAATTCACCCCAAACTAGGGCCTTCGTATTGAAGAAATGAAAAAAACGGGGGGGAAAAGTGACAAGGAATTTAATTTATTCGGGAGAAATAAATTAATAAATAGTTTTCCATATCTGAATTCATTATCACGAAACATACTAGTTGTATCACATTTACGGAATTGCACCGGACTTTTTAAAGGCGATCCTTGAAGTGTGTGGTCGTTCGTCATTCGTGGATAATATTTAATTATTTTCTTTAAGGTGGCGTTTTTCTCACCTAGGCTGCATGAGCATTAGCTTATTAGGGAAGCAATGGAGAAGAAGAAAGGCAGAAAAAGAAAGAAGCTTTAAGCGAGTGCCTCCCAGGTACCGCCCGTGATGGCGTTTGCGTCCCTTCATCCCACGGAGCTTTCATGTCGTGCCGCGTCCTTCCCGTGTCTTCCGTACGGTGTCACATGCAGAAGTCGCGGTGAACCACACGATGCAGATGAGAAAACCAGGGCTTAGCGAGGGTGGCGACGTGCCCGAGACACGCCATCCGTGTGGCAGGAGGTCAGGATTCGAACCCGTGCTTGGCTCGCCAACGTACGACACTTTCAATGATTATGAGTAGACATTATTATTATTATTATTATTATTATTATTATTATTATTATTTTTAACCATGGCAGGGCTCAGCATTGAGATTAAATCCTGGAGTTTACTGCGGGCTGGGCTCGAGGGTCAGGGACACCCCATCATTTATAAATCATGATTTGGGGAACATTTAAAAGGCCAAAAAAGACACCTCCCAAAAAATCAGATTAAATAACAGAAAACATTATAAAAGGACCAATACGGCAATTCTCACACTAGCATGACAATATATATGTCCTATATTACAACACCCACGACGCTCTGTGGCTCAAAATAGAGAGACTAGGGACTTTCAAAAGCCAGGCATCTTTGTGCCTTTATTTCATGTTTTTTTTTTTTTTTTTAAATATTCTGTATTTAAAGAGGGTCATTGGTTCCAAGATATCCCTTTAAGTTTTGATAAATAAATATTCTGAGGATCACCTACGGGGAATTTCTCCCTCACATAACAGGGTTAGATGCAAAGCACGGTTTTATGCCCTGTAGCAGACTATTCCTTTTCATGCCCACTCGGTTTTAGCTGCTTCTTAGTCTCAGGCTGGGATCAGCGGGTTGCGGGACGAGGCCAGCATGGTGAGTGTCAGGCTACAGTTTTTAACGCTCTAGGGATAAGATTTCTTATGAAAACTGGCAGCTTTTTTGTTCTTCCTCGGCCTTTTTAACACACAGCCAAGTCTCTCTGTTTAGCTGGGCCCGCTGTGGCTGTGACTGTACTGAGCTAAATTTATGCCGCTGACAAGTCCCATGGAAGGGCCTCGGTGGCACAGAGTCAGTGGGAGTTGCTCGGGCAGACCTTGGCCCGCTGAGTGTAATAGCATATCTGCCTTGGGAGATTATGGGTATGATATGGGCGATGCGTAATGGATAGGGCTGTCTGTGTACAAATTTCAAATGACTGGCTACTCCCCTTTAGCATGGCTGCTGTCAAAAGTATTAGCCCTTGACACACAGCCACCACCCCGTGTCATACGACCCGTGGCCCCTGCTCTCACAGAGCGGCTCCGCCCACACAGCCCGGTGGCTTCATGGGGACCCACTGAACGCACACAAAAGGGAAAACAAAAACACCAGTGACTTTTTTTTTTTTCTTTGAGCTCGACCGTGTTAATATGGAAAGAGTAAAACGGCGAACGTCTGTAAATTAGCATGAACGGAG
The DNA here is from genome assembly GCF_902729225.1 of Pteropus medius. Taxonomy (NCBI): domain Eukaryota; kingdom Metazoa; phylum Chordata; class Mammalia; order Chiroptera; family Pteropodidae; genus Pteropus; species Pteropus medius. The sequence goes on from NW_024351648.1 coordinate 2,220,928, forward strand.
GTTCAAAGGGAATGACATGTAAAAGATAACTCTGAAAGACTTGAATTTTCCATCCAATGAGAACTCGAGTTAACCTACTGAAGCTGCACCCAAGGGAGCGTTAGCCTAGTAGGCACTTCATTTTGGGTGTGAATGGGAAGTTAGGGAGACGCAGAGACTTCCACACCGTGGACGATGTCTAAAACCTTTCATTCTTTCAGCTCGTCTTTTTGAATGAGTCTGCCTATGGCCGGGAACCTACAAACGTTTAGAGAACAGGCAGGTCTGATGAAGGAAACTAGCATTCTTTGGTTAAGTCTCTTTTTGTGCTAAAAACAGTATCCCCTCTCAGACTGACACAAGCAAGCAAAGCAGGACCCTTTCTCATTTTCATAGTTGAGAGTGGATGTGTGTGATTTTCCCGGCCTTCCATGCTAAATGGAGATTTTGGCATCAATAAAGGCACAAGTGACAATGATGACCGTTGACAGGAAACTCAGCAGCAAAATGACCGCCATGGATGGTCTGAGGTTGAATGTACACAACTTCTTTCCACGGTCGAGTTCTTATAATAATAATAATTGAAAATCTTGTTAGCATTAGAAACTAAAACATTGATTATATTATCTCTTTACATTTAGTGTCTAAAATGCTGTGGAAATTCATTCATTCACATACAAATATAAATGAGATATTTTCCCTGTCTTTAGGAATCTCGTCTTGATTTATTTTCTTTGTAGAATAGTGCATGCTATGTGCCCGTCGCTAGTCTAAGTGCTTTACTATATTATTTTATTTAATCATCAAAAACAACCATCTACGTTAGAGTTACATTATTACTCCCATCTTACAGATGACGGATGGGAGGCACAGGTAAATCAATATGCTCACGGCCACTCACCTGGTAGAACAGGAAACACAAGGTTTAACTCAGTTCTGGAGACCCTCTAACTAACCACTGCTTATGAGCTAGTCGAAGAAATAAACCTGTAACTAGTTTCAGCATAATCGCTAGTAACATCAAAGACCCTAAAACCCCGGAAAGCCTGGCTTCTGTAATATTTAGATCAATGATTGGGCAAAACTATAAAAGACAAGCTTGTCAATTTGTAAAAAAAAAGATGAAAAGATTTTAAAAGCTACCAAAAAGCCAAACAAAATGCAATATAATGGGGCCAAAACTGAGACATTTTGAAATGCAACGAAAGTCCTATACAGCCTTCAGCGACGGAGATCTGACTTCACCGTATGGGTCTCCTCCCTGACTCTGTCACATGGCGTGGCGGACGGTGCTGGTCACGGGACTTCTGAACATTTTATTGTTTCTGGATACTTCTTGAAAGAATCTGGCAAACCAAGGCCAACTCAGGAAAACAAAACCTCTGTGTCTGTGTCCTATGGGAAAACTTATCTTCAAATGCTTGAAACTCTGTTGTGTCCCGTGGTCAAGGACTGAAGTTCAGATGTCTTCCTTCTGAGGACAGAATCCAAGCCAGTGAAAAGATGCTTCGGAGACAGACTTTGGCTCCCAAAGAAGGAACGAATCTTTCTAGAAACAAGGCTCCCAATAGCAGTAACCTTGGGGAAAGTGAGCCCGGTCCCTCGCATCTCTCTAGGTGGTTGGCCTTGGCCACACTGGTGGCCTTCGCCCAGACCTTCATACGCTTATGTTACCTGCCTTGACTTTATGGCTCTTGACGATGGCTGACTCACTGTCTGCCTGACCCCGTGCCCACCTGCAGACATCGGGGTTCATTGGAAAGTTGGACCAGCGTCCCCCAAACTTCCCTCCAAGGGGAAGATCCCATGAAGATTCCATCATGGAGCCTTGAATTCCAAAACATTTAGAAAACCGGTTATCCTTGTTTTATAGATGAAGAGATGGCACAGGTCTGAGTAACCAACAGAATTAAAGACAGATAACATCTGCTCTCTCACACCTAGATTCCTTCTTACACTTGAATAACTACCTCTGTGCACTCAACCTCAGCATTGCTACAGAGCAAGTTAGCCCTAACCTTATTCTAGAAAATTGGTCTGGTCCCCAGTGGCCACTAGATCATTTAGCTGAGAGCTTACTATCATTTCTAAGTTAATTTGTGAGTTAATTGTAAATGTCTGGGAGCTCTGACACTGCAGAAAATGTCAATTATTGAGATAAACCAGGGTCAGAAAATTTCAAAATTGAATAAGGTTGGTTTTTGATCAGTTTTTATCAGGAAAAAAAAACATGTTGACCTGCAAAGGGACTGGAATGCCATCGAATAGGAGTTGCCTCGGAGGACGGCCCGCCATCGAGTGGACACTGGATTATTGGATAAAGAAAATATTAAGATTCCCACAATATGCCACGATCACAACCTCCATCACGTTTTCATCGAAATGACTCTCCAACCCACAGGACATTAAAAAGAAGAGCTCGGTCCCAACCTGTGGACATTTCCAATTCGACGGTCCACGTGTCGTGCCGACAGGGGTGACACGGTGGAGGGCCGGACGCACAGGCATCGAGGCCGTCGGGGACATTGGGACTTGGCTTCCCCGCATGGCTGCGTTCGGCAGGCCTGTGCTTCTGGCTTGCATGCCTCTCGTTGCTGCTCCTTGCTGTTCGACCAATGTGGATTTTCTCCCCCTGGCAAGGTCAGGCCCTTCACATCAGGATTATGTTAAAAGAATGAGCAATATGTTCCCTGAACTTCTGGAACGATCAGGGCGGTGTAAAGCGGGGTCTGGTCCTTCTTTGTAAAGGGAGAAACCCAAATCTTAGACCCTGAATGATTCCAAACCCCGATCAGCCTCCAAGTTTGAGCGAAACAATGTCTCTCTTTCGCCCACAAGAGTTGTATTTGCCACGATCTGTGTCTAACCATTCTGAGCAGTGTGGTCTCCTGGGACTGACCTCACTATCCGCCACTTGTTACTGATTAATCCACAGAAGGTTGGAAAACGGACTTAACCCGAAAGGCTATGGTAACTCAGCAAAAGGTGTCAGAGAGCCTTTATTTTCTAACTTCTTTTGCAAAAATCATTGTCGACAAGAGGCAGACTTAAAAAACCACATCCTGACACAGCATCGTACACAGTCACGCTCTTCCCTGAGTGAGAAACCTGTGCTTCCACTGCAGGCCACCTAAGCATTAAACATCTCACCTGGAGGACCATATTCAGTTCTTTATTCACTGACATCTCGGGGCGAGTAACCACGGGGCTTTTTCCTCCGCTTTTCTCTACATGCAGACACACAGGTCGGAAGAGAAGTCAGTATTAGGCTGAAATTACCATCATTTGCAATCTCTAGTTTGTGGGCCAAAGCCAAACAATCTTTGGCTGCAAAGTGTAAACAGAACATTGTTGCCTCTTAACCTGGGTGACTGGTCTCAAACGCCGCTGCCACTTTTCAGATCAGACGCTTTACAGACTTTTAAAGGACCTGGAACTTCTCTCCTTCGGCAGGGAAAAGTTTGGGGTATAGCTCGGTCTTTTCATCAACGCTAAGACTCCTGTAAACAGCCAGGTGATTTCATCTGGGGGCCCGTAAGCACGGGAGACTCTGAGAGTTTCATCTTGTTTCTGCGTGTTCACATCCATCTAGCGTTTGCAGGTACATCTGAGCCAACGTTGACGTGTTTACCTGACATTCACCGTTTTTGTGAGAGCTGAGTGGACTGGCCAGCTCCTGCAGGTTGCGAGCCAGATTGCAGAAGCCCCTGTCTCATTCCAGGATAATCTGTTCTTATCTGTCCATTCCTTGAGAATAATGCGCCGTCATGAATTTGGCCTAAGCCCAGTGGTTTTGTGGCATCATCTTGGAGACAAAGTCGTGGGATGTCGTGTGCGGGAGACAGTGTAGTGTGCTGGGAGAGACCAGGCCGGGGGGCAGGCCGGGGACTGCAGGCCGGGTGCCTCTGGGCAGGTAACATAACCCCCCGAGCCTCGGTTTTCACGTCTGTAAAGTGGAGATAGTAATACGTCCCTTGCAAACTCATCACGAGGCTTAAATGAGAAAATGAATCTAAAGCTCATGAGGCCAGTCCACATATTATTATGATGTAAAGCACTTTTTTAACCTTATTTTAAGCCTATCCTTCTGCCTCAACCTACACAGACAGAGGACCAAAAAAGAAATTTTTTTTTTTTTTTCTGCAAAATCTCTGGCTTGGGCTATAGTATTCCAAGAAAATATAGCTTTTATTATGGGTCTCATAAGATAATGACAAAATCTGAGTTCCCATAGCTTGTTTTTCCCTTAGACTTTCTCTTTACCTCTTTCCAATCTCCCCGGTAACATTTTTAGGCCTTTGTTGTTGTTCTAAATATTTCTAGAATGATACCGGGTTCTATAGTAACTATGGCTTTTCTGAGTTCTACATATTTAGTTCTTTCGATCTTTCCTGCCAATGACTTGGGAGGAAAGTCTCTCATCCTGTCATGTTTCCACTTTGTTCCTTTGAATGCCACTCAGTCTATCTCTATCCTACCTACGTAGCTTTCTAAATGGAAGCCCGGCAAAGACTGATGGGCCATCTGGGGAGTCAGCTCCCTTCCTGCTCCCGGGATAAGAAGATTAGACAAGAATGAGCTTCCTCGTCTTTAGCGTCTCCGTTTACTACCATTCTTCATCGTTAAAAAATGGGGAAATCTCTCTCCTCCGTAGTCTGTAGCAGTTTGCTTTTCCCATATCGTAATTGTATTTTTTTTCTCAGAGGCGCCCTGGCGTTGGCTGAAGTACCGAGAATTCCAGAACGAGGCATCCTGGGGTTCAAATCCCTTTTAGGGGCAGTGTGACCTTGGGCAGCTTTCCTGGGCCTAGTCTTTTTCGTCTGCAACGTGGAACTAACTGTCTGCCTGGTACTGGTTCTCCTTTTTAAAAAACTTCGTGTATATCTAACTGTCCATTTCTCCTCCGGGCTGTCACACGCGGTCACCTTTGCACATATACCCCTGGAAATTTGCTTCATATACTGTTCTTCTTTACTCCTTAGACATTTCTAGAAATATGAAATAAAATAAGACGAAACGGCAATTCCAAAAACATCTTCAAATTCTCTTCCCCCAGCGCATCCTCTATTCATCATTAGCTAAAGTGGGCTGAAAGCTTTATTACAAACCCAGAACACAACTGGGTCAGGTTTGGGAAAACCTGGTTTGAATTTTAGGTGAACCTCCTTCGACTCTCAAGTGCCACAAGAGGATTTATAGTTTCAGGTGGAAACCAAATGAAATTTGGTAAAGTTCATCTGAGTTTGTCATTCGAATGAACTTAAATTTCATGCAGCCTTAATCCCCATATTTATGAGTTTTCTGCCATTTCACCTCAGGTGATAAAAAAAAAAATTAAAAATTGAGACTTGCTGTTCAGCATTTGAGTAAATTCCAATATTATCGACTGTATGTATTTTTGTCTCAATGATAAATAAGGACAATATCGTCGTGGTAACGTGTTTTAATGAGTCAAGCTATTTTTGTAAATAGTCCCCTTTATTTCAATACTGTGTCTACCAGCCAGGAAACTCCCAATTGACCAGATGATAATGAACAAAAAGTATTTATTTCTGTCAACATTTAAAGATCCACAGTGCATCACCTTTTCTCACTGGCTCGGTTAAACCGTGACTTTAAAATCAAATTTGTATAATTTAAGCTTTCTCCATTTTTGCATTTCATCCCCCAAAAGTCAGAAGCCCAGACTTTATGCTAGCTAATTTTCTCAAATTATATGCTAGAAGTTGGGGAAGATTTAAGGATAGGTCTTTTATGCCAAAATGATAGGTTCACAGTTTGTGATCGATGATCTTATACATACATATAAGTGATAAATGCCCATTAGATCAGCAGGCCTTCTGGGATGAGAAGATTAGGCCAAAGTGAGCTTAGAGAAATTTCTAAATCCTACATTTGCAGAGATATGAGCAAAAGGCTTCCAGTTTTATTATAAGACAAAATAATGTTAAATAACTTACATATGGAGATTAATATATCAACGAGCTCTAAAAAGATTACTGCCTAAACGTGCGTTTTTCACTCCGACGGTTAAGTAGAATCTTTGTAATTATAGTACTTTGATTATCTAATTTTAATTTAACTAAACATAGTTATTCTGGGATTTTTTTTTTTTTTCTTAAGAAATGTGTACTAGATAAAATTCTCCCAAAACGCTCCCGATAGCTCTTCATAAATTGACCACAATTTGTCTTGGTTAAAAAATTAAAATCTGAAAACACACACACACAAAAAGTCAGGGGTCTAGCCTTCTAATCTATAGTCCCCAAATGACTGCTCATAAAAATAAACTTTATGACATCTTCGAGAATGCCAAATGACCCCTGGTCAAGATTTTTTTGGCTAGAAAAGAAAGCAGTTTTGATATTCAAAAATGTCCCTCCCCCGACCCCCAGTCCATCCCCAGATGGGGAAAATCAGCTAATCTTAGAAAGATGGTAAATTTAAGTGATCCAAGTTAGTACTCGATCATGTTTTAAAATATGATCAAACAGTAGCGACTGGGAAAAAAAACACAGAAAGTTTCAAAAATAACTCAAAAAAGAAAAATCGAGCATTTCTTTCGGAGGCTTTTCTGTTTCTAAATCAGAGGACGATAACAACATCTTACTGGAAAATAGCAAAGTTTGTGCTGGCGCGTCCAACTCGTGCTAACACAACACAAAACAAAAGTCCACCGAATGTATTCAATTACTGGATCGTTTAAAACAGTATTAAACATTAGATTGTTGATCAAGTATTCCAGGTGTCATCCTAGGTAGCAAGCCAGCTAAATATGGACACATCTCTATACAGGCTGCAACACTCCACGACCAACGACTCGGCACGCACGCACGCACGCTCACACACGCATGCGCACACACAAACACACGCACACGAATCCTGACCAGGCTGCGCTTGATGACTCTGGCGTATAGTAAGCCCCGGAAAGAATTTTAATCTACGTGGTTTGAAAATAGGGACCTTTTAAATATGCTGCATACAATTTGTGATGGTCATCTCTAAAATGCTTCTCCATTATCCTTTTCCATTTGGAATGAATGAGGCTAATTAATTTCAGGCCATACTTGATGAGGTCAGCACCATACGAGGGGTTCGTGCTAGACATTGCTAATCTCTTTCAGCTGAGAGTGATGAATTAAAGATGAAGCATGCCTTTGCAGGCCTAATTTAGAATGTATATCAAAAAACCTACAGCCAATAATACTATACCCTACAACAAAGAAAAACTTGCTCTCTCAGACTCCCTGAGTTGTGTTGCTTTTAAAGACATTTGCAGTTCCCTTTGGAAATCCAGCTGTGGATGGGTGAACCATATCAGGAAAATCGAGCCATCTCTCTCACACATGGCCTTGTGGACAAAAAGTGGGATTAAAAGAGAGAAAGAAAGAAAACAAAAAAATAAAAGACAACAATCAGGGTTTGATCCCTTGTGTATTAAAATTCCACCTACACGTTAGGCAATTTTTTTTTTTTTCTTTTTTCCCCCTCTGAGCTACCAGACTGACAAAGATGCCAAATTAGCAATACCTATATTCAGGCGCTGACCACCCAGCTCTGCTGGGACATTTCAAAGCAAAACGCTAAATGAGGCAGCCTGTTGTTTTTAAAGCAGATATCCTAATGAGGCTTATTAGGTTTTTCTATGTCTCTATTTTGAAAGCCAATAGAGATTGACCAGGTAGATAATGTGATACCTCTTATTAAGCCAAGAAAGAAATTATAATACAGATGCCTCCAGGCCCAAATGTTCTCTGTGCTAGAAGCCAGCTTCCGGAATTGAGCAAAGGAGAGATACTCAACGGATCTAAACCCTCAAGAAGGAATTAGTCACAATTTCTCAAAGACAACTACTACAAGTCCCTCAGGGTGGCGGGAAAGGTGGTTCCTTCTAGAGACTAAAGAACACGCCTTGCAAAAAATGATCTCAGCAGACCTATCAAGAGAAACCCTGGCTTTATTGTCTCGATTCAGAATTTCCCACCAGTGGCCACCACAATTCCTGACTCTGCATCCCAGTAGCCCTCATTAGAACAAAGCTGCTTCGAATTAGTCCCAATCTACAGGCTAAATCAATCTTTCATCCCTTTGATTGCTTCTGAAAATATTTATATTTCTTAATAACGGACATTTTGTCTTGCAACTTCTGATTAAACCCAGACCAGGCACTGTCTGTGGAAGGGCGACTTGGGAGAGGAATAAGAAGATGAAAAACACAGGTTTTTCCCATTGGAGAACCATTAGACGATGTAAATCTGGCAGTTTGGGTTATGGAAGCATCAGAGGAAGGTCGTAATAAATACGGATTGGAATATTGGAGTGACCGAATGGAGATTACAGAATATTCTTTTCATTCTGTGAGTCTTCGTTGCACCTTTAGCTAATTCGCTTAATACATTTTATGAAAAATTACTGAGGGAGAGATTTAGGAAGAGGTCGTATTACAACCAATAATAAGCCATACAAGTTATTATGTCATAAAATAGGGAAATAGTTTTAATATGGACATGACCAGATGATCTAAAGTCTGTTTTTCGTTAAATAAGGAGCGTAGCCTTGGCGGGGTGGGGTGTGTTCGGGGGGGAGTGTGGGTGGATTCCTAGTTTGGTGGCCAAGCGAAAAGGGGTCCAGGTTCAGCTCTGTCACCAAGCCGCTGGGAGACCTTACACGAGTCACCTGACCTCTCCAGGACTTCGCATTTCCTTCTGGCTTTTATCTGGGAAATACGGGAGGTCAAACGT
>NW_024351648.1:2229698-2248736 GCF_902729225.1 Pteropus medius
AAGCATCCAGCGTGCTCTCCGGAGGCAGAGAGAGAAAGAAAACAGAGCCCTCGTCCCACGCCCAGAGTCCCCACGCCTGTCCCTGAGTGACAGAAGCCACGCCTTCTCCACGCGTCCTTCCTACGCCTCGTCCCTGCTCTCGTCCTCAGAGATGGCTGTTGCTTCTGTGTTCCTCTCTCTTCTTTCCTCTCAGACACCGCGACAGGGCACCCAAAGCAACGTCCGTAGTTTCAGCTGACATAAGGAACATAAAACCGAAGGAATGGAATGTTCGGCATGCATCCGGGATATAGTAAATGGTAGTTGCTGCTGGCATCATTCGCTTCTTCGAGGAGACCCAGGGGCCAGTCGGGACTGTGTTCCTCTGAGCTCCGTGGCCTCGGGTAACTCTCTGAGCCTCGGTTTACTCACCAGCACAATGGGAATTCGAAATATCTGCCTGTACAGGATTTTGGTAAAAATCTAACGAGTCATGCATGGGACGTAACTTTTTAAACAAGTGAGGGTCCATCAAAATACAAGCGTTGGTGCTTTTATGAAAACATCCCCCTTCGTACACTGGAAAGCCTCTGTGATCAGTTAACAGATAATGGAAGAGAGAATGCACCTGTTTTCGTTTCTCAAGCAGATCACCTAGAAATGAGATATACAACATCCGGAGAGCACACTGGATGCTTAACGCAGAAATGAGATATAGCAACACCATTAAATCATAAAAGAGTAAACACATTTTCCTGGTTGTCGCTGTCATCTGTTTAATCCTATTCTACTGTTCTCTACCTAAACTTGCTGTTCCTCTCGTAACTTCATCTTACCAGAGGATTCGATAACAATTAGGTTGCAGAGACAGGGTTTAGAACAAGACATCTCACGCTTTCTCTCTTCTTTGCCATCTAAGGAGAGAAATATGTCGAAGTAAAGAAAATACATTTTACGCAATATTAAATGGCGGCTTCCAAGAAACCATCATACCTGGCTCAAATACTGTCAGACTTTGTTATTGCCCGGTTTCCCATTGGGCACGAACTTAAAAATATATATTCATTATCGAGATAACATTTTAAGCTAAAAAAAAAAAAAAATCACGCGATGGGGAATTGTTTTCAGAGCTGGATTATGAAAGAGTCGGGGCCTAAAGGTGTATGTCTATTTTAAAAAGAAATTTTCTGATCGCAGATAACTTCTCCATTTGATTTAGTGTCGAACGATAGTGATGGGGTTGATAAGTGAGCATTCATCGGTAATTCATCTTGTGCTAGTAGAAATTTATAGCAAAGAGTGCTTTCTCAACACTGACAAGCCCTATTAATCTTCTTCAGACACATTTCAATAGGTGTTCCCATCTGTGGCCAACATCTAAACGCTCTGGCATCACCGGAGACTCGAAGACACCTTCATTTCAAGTTACACTCGTGAAAACGTGATACTAGATTGTACTCTCTTTTTTTTAACCTAATTCTCTCTTCCTTCAATTAGCCTTTCTTGCCTGGATTTTCTGCTCACGTGTAGCATCATTTTCAAGCGAACACTCTCAAAGATTTGGTTTCTCGGAGACGCACGATCTCCCCACCAAGGTTAACCTCCAACAACTTTTTCACAAATGAAAACTGTTTAGATTCCCGTTCTGACCGGCGCTGGCCTCTGATTATGTGTGTCCCTAGAAAGTAAAACCTGCTCAAAGAAAGCCCGTCTGTGCATTGAAAGGGTTTAGCAAAAGGAGAAGGCCTATAAACACCATTCGTGTTCATACGCAGAATGCAATTTCTTTTCTTCGACGACGATGTTTCATTTCAGTGCGTGGAATGCTGGGAAAAAGAAGAGGCGATAAAAAAAAAAAACAAACAAACCCCATGTTTAACTAGCCACACACACTCGACGGATTCGGTCCACAGGATGACACTTTGCATCGGCCGGAGGACCTCCCGATAGATATAGAAATACGAGGATCATTTTTAGGGATAGATTATTTGGCTCAGATCGCCTTTATTCTATAAGCAGCATGCTCTCTGTCTGGCTGCAAGGTTAGTCTAGGTGAAGAACACGGACGGGGTGTTGGATTGTGGGTTGCACCTAAGTGATTTCTTGTGCCGTTTTCAACCTCATAATGGGGTTGGTCTTGCAAAGAAATAGGATTTGCACAGCACTTCTCTTGTGCATTTTAGAAATCTTTCTAAAGAGAAAACTCTCTGATGCATTCTTATTTTTGAAACGGTTAGATACATTTGCATAATGAATGGATTTTTTTAACTTCATTGAACTTTTTCGTCCATGTGCGATCTGACATGTATGTGTTACTCGTGTGTGTGTGTGTGTGTGTGTATCTAAATGTACGTGATAAAAGTAGACGCTCTCAAAAAAGTCTCTCTCTCTCACACACAAATGATTTCTCACAATCATCATTTGAATTTGTTATAGATTTCGATAACCATATTGTAGGTGGCAGGTTTAAATGTGCCATATTAATAACTTGTTATCCAAGACAAATTAAGTCCTTATGTGTCAAAAGCACTCCTCACTGGATTATGTACCAGACAAGTATTTATTGAATAAATGTTGAGTCCAATTTCATTTTAATGTGACTGACTCTATGTCTCAGCCTCTTAGGCAGAGATAAAAACACTCAGACCTATAACTGTATTGCGACGTTACACCTAACTTGTCCATTTCTATTATTGTCTCCTAACTTAAAATATGGAAAGAAGGCTTTTTTTTTTTTTTGGTGGTGGTTCTGAAGAGCAAGGAGAGAGAAGACAGAAAAACGGCTGGCATTCAGCCTAAAGAGAAATCATTGAAACAAATTAATCCTATGCCGTTTAAATTGACATGGTAATCCATCATCAGAGAAGGCAAACTCTGAAAGCAATCTAGAATCTACCCTGCTCTTTCACTGGCCCTAGAGGCACAAAGACAGATAGCAAAGGAAGTGGCGGGGGGGAATCATAAAATTTAGGAATGCCTTAGAAAATAATAAAATTGGTTAGATCAGCTCTTACTGTTCTGCCTCTGCAAACCTCCTTTGAAAAGGAGAGGTGAACTTTCAACAGTTGCTTTCCAAAGTTTTTCTCTAAGTGGCGAGGCTTCTGTGGTCAGACTCAGAGAGGCTGCTGACTTGAGTCTAGCCACTGCCTGCCGCGTTTGAAAAGTAGACCAACTGGGACTCGTAGTGACACAGAGTCTCCCTAAAGTGGTAAGGGGCTTCTGACGTGGGGCGTAGGCTTGGGGCTTGGCTTTGGTTCTTGTCGTTGTTGGGACGCAATCTTTTTCTTTTTTCCCTCCTCTAATCATCTCGTTTTGCACTCCGTGAGAAAACATGTTATTGTAACTTCTTAAAGGAGAACTTTCGTAACATCCCTAAAAACAGAGGCATGCCAGCATGCCCACTTTACTGTGTCATTTACTTTAGAGGCTTATTTTTCAAATCTGCCTTCACTTCAGATAGGCTGTGGTGGTATGTTGTTAAAACTTGCTTAAGATTCAAAACTTATATAGAAAACTGAAGTGTTCTGCCGCGGTAGATAGTTAAGATAAAAAATAATAATAATAAAAAAATTTAAAAAAAAACCCTTATTAAGAGCATCGCTGAATCCTAAGTTTTCTATTTTTTTCTCTTTAGCTTATATATGTAAGGTTTTTGTTTCTGTTTTTCTGGGTGTGTAAGGGGGTGGTGAGAACCTTACCTCATTATTGCCTGGACATACAAATTCAAACACAGAAATGAATATTATTTTTCAATTTAATAATGCATTAAGGTATAAAGGCCAGACCATTTGAAAAGATTATTAATCTCAGAAATCCACGCTCTTAACAGTGTGAGGACAAAATCCCAAATGCAAGAAGGCAGGGCAGGAATAGAAGCCAGCTATACCCGACAGCTGCCTTATTTAAGTTTATCTAAGAGAGACTTTTTTCTAGTTTATTAAGAAAACTTTATATGTTCCTGTAGCTTTAGAATAAACATCACACCTCTTTTCTGTGATTAGAATTTTTATTCACAGGTTCTTAAAAGAGGCTGAATAATTCTTGCCTACTGGCTAATGCTTTGTAAAGTTCCTAAGCATAAAATTAAAGGCATTTTGAGAGTAAATAGGAAGAGTTAAAGGCTCTTCTATAAAAATATTCGTCCACGGCCATGCCAGTTGCAATTTGAAGAGTTCTTAAGAAAGAATAGGTTTAGGTGTTTATGAGTGTGTTTGTTTTTAATAGAACCTGGGAAATTTAAATAGTAGCTCATCAATAACTGGACAGTCGATTACACTTTCTGAAAAAGATCTGATGCCTTTGAAATTGTCTTTAACTTATAAACAATGTCAACTTCAGCGAAATAGCATATCATTTTAAAAGCCATTAAATCAACCAAAATCATATAAAAAAATCAATGAGTACATAAGCATAAGCCCTTAGCACTCAAAGGAGCCTACGGGAAAAAAAATCTTTTTAAATCGGCCCCCCGCTCTCTGTTTAAATTGCACAATGCTAGCGCTTCTTTCTAATTTCTTTGTAATATGGCATCAAAAATATATGCAAAATGAAAATTTGCAACATAACTTTGGGAATCAATAAATAAGTTATTAATAGCTATCCTGCAAAGAAATAACGTCGCCCAATTTTGTTAACTTCTTTTCCTTGACACGCGATGCGACACGGTCTTGTCGAGAAATACCCAACGTGACATTTTTCACTGAGGTCGATATTTCCTTCCTTTTACGTTTTTACTTTTGCTTGAAACTATCTTAAGCGATATTTCAATCTGTTTACCTCAGTCGAGCACATTGTCATCTCTTCAATAAGGTCGATTAATTTCTTATAAATTGTGATGGACAAATAGGTAAAGTACCTTTCTCTATCCTGTATTCAAAATTTTTTAAAATAGTGTAAATTTTATTTAAATGTTCTATTTTGTAAATCCACTGCCTTTGGTCCAGAAGCTGAATATTATGCTCAACAGCCTGCTCTTCATTTTACAGAATTCCTTTATTTGTAATGCGTGCCTTCCGCATTGCAAGAAATCAGATTATAAAGATTTCATTACCTTTTAGGAGAAGTGCAGTTGGAAATGAAATTAGTCCTATATCCTTAATTCACACATAATTTTTTCTATTGTGGCAGTGTGTCTGTCTCTGTCCATCTACTTACTTCTCTAATCACATGCTTTGTATTGAAACTGGTTTTTTTTTAACCTTCTAAAAACCAATAGTCCTTATGTTATTTTTCTCCTCCTGAAATTCACTTTGAGTGTGTGGTTAAAGGAAATTAAATCAGGTAAATCCCCTTTGTTGTTCTGTTTGCGTTTTCTTTAATGGACGTGGATGCAGCTGATTAACAATATTAATTTATCCGGATATTTGACTTACTAACATCTTCACATTTCAATGACTGGCACTTGATAGCATTTGACTAATGCTTTTTTTGGTTGGGTTTTTTTTTTTTTCATACCAAAAATGAACTGTCATTTTAAAGATTTCATTACCAGGCTCTTGAGAAAGAGAGAAAAAAAAAAATAAAGAATCAGATAATCTTTTCTCACTCTGTCCACTTCAAAATAAGAACTGATGTCCACATGCTTTAGATGTCTTTAGAACTTTCTCAGCAGGAGTTGCCTCGCGGTTTAAGAGTAAAAGCATGGATAGCCCACGTCAGGCTTGGTTAAATGGCCAACAAGCCCCTCGCGCTATCATGTTTAGCTAAAGCCCATTCTCTTTATGTTCTGTAATTCGCTGGAAAGCGAAATAAACAGAGTAGCAGATTGTCGAATTTTGAAGTAAATATATTAGGCAAAAGATGCTCACCTTTTATTTAAATGTCCTGCCAAAGCTACCAAACTGCAAATTGTCGCTTTGTTTTGTTTTCTACTTTGAAGTGTCTTTCTATGACTCTGCAAGGCACAATACCTTTACTATTACTAAATTCCTCCAGCCTGTATTTCCACAATAGTGATTCCAAGGAGTTCATTCAAAACTCTTTTTTTAGCACTGCTTTCTGCCAGCTCCTGGGCACGCACACATGAGTGACAGCTTCTATCTAGTGCCTGAGTATATGAACCTTTAATCCATCATGGAACTTCCAACACCATAAGGATATATTACACACCCAAGTGCATACACCCTCATGCGCATAACCATGACATAACTACCCACTTCAATGCCACCAGTGTTTCCTGATCTCATCCAGATTTTATGGCTACAATTTGGCTACTGACAAGATTCTAAATTAGTTTAAATGAAAGAAGGTAAAATATGGATTAGGTTTGGGTTTGTTTGTTTTTGTGTTTGTTTTTGTTTGGTGGTTTTTTTTTTTTTTTGAACTCCCTCCTATAATAATCTATTGTGAGAAATATTGTTCAAGTGAACTGGGTGGTCAGTTCAGTGGAAGAAAATTTTACTACATTCTGTTATCTTATTTCCCAAAGTCCATCTCCAAGAAGTGAGCCAGCTGCCTTGATGGATGAGGCAGTCTTTCTGAATGAAAATCTGCTCTCCTAGGGATGGTGGGTGGGGGTGGAGAGGACCAGAGCAGGGCAGAGAACTCTAAAATCCTTGCCACCACAGTGAATTTTCCTCCCCCGCAGCCTCCCTTCCTTCCTTCCTGCTTTCCTTCTTCCTTCCCCCACCCCTCCGGGCTCCAGCCCCTTTGGTATATTAGTGTAGTTAACCTTCGCGGGCCAAGACCAGCAAGGGTTAATGGAGACCCGGCTCCTGACAGCCTCCAGGTCAGCGATGCTCCAGCGTCTATCACAGGAATTAAAAGATTACCGAGGCTGGAATTCCAGACATCAGTCGCCTCACACCTGAACATATCGCTCCCATCCATTGGGATTCATATTTAAAGGAAAAAAAAAAAATCCTCCCTTCTGGAAAACGATTAATTGGATCTGCAGTTTATATTTCCTGTTGCACCAAGGAGCCAAGCGGGGCAGTCTGAACTGAATTCCTTCGGCTGCCAAGAAAATTGAGCAATTGGGGGAGTGGGGACATAAATAAATGAATAAATAAATAAATAAGCCATCAGTTTCTCCAAGAAGAGCAGATTTTTTGAAAAAAAGAAAAAAAAAAACCTCAGGAGCGGGAAAAGGAAGAAGAAACGAAAAACAGGCTCCCTTTTCTGCCCCTCTTTCCTCCCCTGAATTAGTGCCTTCTCGGTTCTTTGCGGCTGTCTCGAACCCCAAGGTGTGTGCACAGTAGCGAGCCACACTCAGGCTTCCATAAATGCCAAGCCAGTTTCTCCCCAGGACTTCGCTGCTTGAGTTTGGGAGAAGCTGTTCCTCTCCCTTCTAGCTACCTCCCCCCAAAGGCTTGCTTAACTTCGGCAACCCCTGCAGCCTTTTCGGGCTCCTGCGCCCAACCTTGGGGCCCCAGGCCGAGTGCCAGCGCTGGGGGATAGCTCTGATACCCCCCAAAGCTGGTTTTCTGGAGAGCACAGAGACGTCCCGAGGGCTTCGTAGGTGCGTGTGGCACACTGCCCCTGCCTTCTTCCTCGGCCTCAGACTTCCTCCCACCTGCCCAGGAGCCCCGAACCTGGAAGCCACTCTCCCTGCGGTCCCCAGCGGGTTCCGCCACCCGGCGGCCGCTCTGGACCCTGGGTGGGTGGGAGGCAGAAGCAGCTCCCCCGGCTGGGCCGCTGCATCCTCTTTAGCGACATCGAGGAGGTGGGACACAGAGACGTATAAAGGAGAAAGTTCGGGATGCTGCGGCCCGCGCGGCCCGGGGGAAAAATGCACCTCGTTTGGGCCACACCTGTCCTCCGAGAGGCGGCCCGGAGGGACCGTGCGGTGGGGGAACCTGCCTGTGTCCCCGCGCTGGGCCTGCGACTCACTCCCGTGGCCACCTGGCCACTGCCACTCGCAGCGTGCAGCCCGTGGCTCCCGAGCCTCCGGCCCCGCCGCGGCCCGCGCGGCCGGCGGGTGGTGGACGCCCGGCCGCTCGCCGCGCCCCGTCGAGGGGGGAGGTTCGCGGGCCTTGCGCCCCGCGAGCGCGCTGGCGGCGGTCGGGTCGCCCCCCTCTCGGCCTCGCCAAATCCCTGAAAGCCCCGGCCCCCTTCCTCACCCCGGGGGCTTCTAATCACTCGGTATCGATTTCCCTAACTCTTTTCATCCCGTTGAAGACACATCTTAAAACACTCCAGCCCGGAGTGTGCTCTGGGCTCTATCCACACTAATAAAATGATTTACCCTTCTCTCTGCGCGCTCCGCACGGAGGAAAATCGTTCGAGCCCTGGCTATTTGTGTGTGATCAGTAAATATTTAGTGCGGTGACATCCTCGGCTAGGCTTCGGATCGATTCGGGGCCCACCGGGAGATGCGCGGGGCCCGCAGAGGGGGCTCCTCCCGCCCCGGCCGCTGGCGGCTGATTTACGGCCTCCGCGACCAGCCGAGGGGGGCGAAGGCGCGCCTGGAAAATTGGCTTTTCAACCTTTTTACTTCTGCCATTCAGCCACCTCTCGGGGCTCTAATTCTCGCCCCTGCGCCCCCCACCCTCTCCCCGGCAGCCCCCGACCCGGGGCGCCCCGTGCGCCCCGCGCGCCCTTGGTGCGGCAGCGCGCTGCGCTCGCGCCCCCGAGGCCCGGGGACCACCTATCACAGCCCTGCGCCGCGACGCGGGGAGGCCCAGGCCCCTGCTCCGGGGGTCGCCGCCTTCGGGCCAGCTGCGGTCCGCCCGCCCACACCTCGGAGCGCGGAGAGGGGGTGGAGAAGCCCCGGCTGCCTTCGCCGAA
The DNA here is from genome assembly GCF_902729225.1 of Pteropus medius. Lineage (NCBI taxonomy): Eukaryota > Metazoa > Chordata > Mammalia > Chiroptera > Pteropodidae > Pteropus > Pteropus medius. Next base: position 2,238,405 of record NW_024351648.1, read on the forward strand.
GCCGGAGCCGCGCTCCTGGCTGCCTTCCCCCCACCCCCGGCCCTCGGCTCAGGCCCCCGTTTCTGCGCCTGGGCCTCGACGCCCTTGCGGCAGGGTGGCGTCGGGTGACAACTTCACTGCCCTGGCCGAGAAGCTCCCGTTTCCTTAGAAGCAGAAAAAGCGCTCGGTTGGGAGGTGTTGGGAGGAGGCCGCCTCCCCTGATCTTTGCTGCCAGGGGGGCTGCGACCGCGACGGTGGGTGGCAGTGTCCGTGCTTGCCTGGCCGTCACGGTCTCCCCTCACAGCGGGGCCTCGCCCCGCACCTGGACACTCGGCAAAGGGCCGGACCCAGAGCGGGGTGGCAGGCACTGGCCACCTCCCAAGGACCCGGCCACCTGGCTCGACCACGTTGTCCCAGCAGGAGGACATGAGCGACACTACCCCCTGGGCTCCACCGCTCCTCACCCACCCGAGGCACGGGCCTGAGCTCTCCGACACTGTCGCCCACCTGTTAGCGGGCCTGCTCCCCTGTCACCTGGGGCCCGGGCCTCTGCCAGGTCCCCCGGGGCCCCGGCGAGGAAGGTGAGCGACCTCACAGGGCCCACCTCCGTCTCCTTTGTTTTATGCGTGATTTTCTAAGCCGCCTTATCTGCAGACTATATCTTTATACTAATGCATACTTAATTGGTCCGCCTTGACTGTCCATATAAAACAATTTAATTAGGGTGCTTTCTTGCTTTGGAGAGCAAAGAAAAAAAAAAATCTGCCCGGTGCTCATTGTATTTAGCACCAATACAGGCAGAAAATGTAGCACAAGTTTTTGGTTGAAAGAGCACCTCTGTGGCCATTGAAGGTCGTTGATCCGAAAAGACAGAAAGGACAAGTAAAATCGATTTGAAGCGACCCTCTCTGTCCCTTTCACACCATTCAGAAACTCCATTCCTTCCAAGACAAAGCCCAGCGCCTTGGGAATTCTCAGGGAAAAAGAAGACTCCAGTCCCACAAGCCTAGGGCACTTTTGAAAAATCCTCAATATTTCACTTAAAACCCGCTCTCCGCGCCGGGGCCCCCCAGCGCCGGGTTCAGAGGCAGCCCCTGGGTCGCGCCAGGCAGCGCGCCTGACCAGCCGGCTCCTCCCCGCCTCGGCCTTCGGGCCAGGCCAGACCGGCCTTTTAGGGTTAGGGCAGCCCTCACCTTTGACCCCCAGGACCGGAGCGGTGCCGCTCAGGCCGAAGTTAAAAGAAAACAACACCCAAAATAGGTCTCTGCGCCCGAACCCAGGGAAACCCTCTCTGGCTATGTCGCAGGAGCCACCTTACCCAGTAACCACCTCTACCCTCAACGTCTTTTGCCTTCTTTTTGCAATAGACTGCCCTAGCCACCTCCGAAGGAGGGAACTGAAGTTGTCAGGGCTGCGTCTCTGGGGTGCTCTGAGTGGTCCTCCATCAGGAGCCCGAAGGCCAGGTTATCCCACAGGCGTCCAGGCTGGGGAAAGGGGTCATCCATCAGACCTGGCAGGGAAGGGAGGGAGGGAGGAGAGAGGCGAGGAGCGCAGGGGAGCGAGGAGAGGAGGCTGGGCCGTGATCACCTTCTACCTGCCCTGAGCCCAGCCCCCCCTGTTCAACTCATCCTCGACCTTCAGGTTAAAGGGGGGGCTGGGGGGGGGGGTGTGGGGCAGGCAGGGGGACAGCCCCCCGGTTGTACCGGCGGGAGGGGCCTCACCGTCATCGGTGTAACTGATGAGACAAACCGCAAGGAAAAACTTCTGTAGCCCATATTTATGGTATTAATGAATAGTTAGAAAAAGATTTACACTTCTTATGATCAATATTCTGAGTTATTTCCCTCAAAGTATATAATTACAGTGTCTTCAGAGTTTTCATCATTGTTTGAGGTGGCAAAACCATTTGTAATTTCCATTAGCCAGTAAACATGTAATTAACATTCAGCACTGTGTTTAACTTAATTCCTGTTTAAGACAAGGACAAGAAGCAGCGAAGAGCTTTAGTTCCATTTGTCAAGTCTGACATACATCTTACCATAACAGTTTCCTAAAATAAAAGATCCGTGTTTCCCCATTATTCGTCTCTTAAAACAAAACAAAACAAAAAAATCCATTAGTTAAAACTGTATTAAACTGAGAGAGGCAGCATACTTTATTCTTATTTTCTCCAGTTACTGTATTTCTGCTTCCTTTATCCATCCTGGGGGTTGGAGGGAGGGAGGGGTGAATCAAGCATTCATTATGTGAAGACATGAAATGGGGAACCCCTCCTCCCCCCCCCACAAAGAAATAGGTTTCCACTTCAGGAAAGTTCTAGAATGGGACTGAAGGAAAATAATGAATCTGCAGGGGAGAGGAAAAATCACTTGGGGAACTTGAGTTAAAAGTAGAAAATGAGGATTCCAACGGATTCCTAGGAAAAACGTCCTCTGTTTTCAAGTTCTATCTTTGATCCAGGCTGGAGTCTGCCCACCGGGCTTTCAAGCCAGGCTGTCACTGCTGCTGTTGCATGCCCCCCCTCCTCTCCCACCTCTGTTTTTTTTTTTTTTTTTTTTCTAACTTTAGGATTAGCCTCCATCCTCTTCTCAAAAGGACCCCAAACACTGGAATTCGGCTGTGCCCCGGGTCATCTTATTTTGCAATATCGCCTAGAGTTGTTGGCAGTTTTCTGCTGAGGCTCAGCCGTTTGCTCCAGCCTCCGACTAAACTCATTAAGTTGGGAGATTTTTTTTTTCCAATTGGACGGGTGTTTTTAAAGTCTCGTCTTTCCAGCCCCAAACAAGGTGTAACAACGCACTCTTCCTTGTAAGGAATGAGATGAGAGACAAGGATCACTCCAGACATCTCCTACCTACGGTTTGGGGTTTTTTTTTTTTTTTTTTTTCTTTCTTAAAGGCGAGGCTTGCATTCCTCAGCAGCTATGTACAAGCTCCTCTCTCTAAAGTTAGTATGCAGGGTTTCCTAGGCTGAGAGCTCCTGATTCATGGGGAAGTATTTCCTTGAGGTGGACGATCTCTCTCTTCACCTTTCCTGTTGTCGCCTGCAGGCTAGTGCCTACTTTTTATCAGTTTGCACAATCGCTTAGATAAACACGGAGGAAGAGAGTCTCTTTAATTATCAAAGACACATCTTTTCGGGGTCCAACAAAGCGCTTATTTCACCCGCCAAACTAAAGGAGAGTTATTCCAGTGTGGGAGGAAGATGCAAGCAATTTGGGACCTTGAACAAGGCAAATATGGTTTTGGTATGTTTACTTACAGTATTTTGGGGTTTTTTATTTTTCCTCTCTCTCTCTCTTTCTCTCTCTCTCTCTCTCTCTCTCTCTCTCCTTTCTCACTTTTCTCCTTGGGCTGTGTGGGGTTGGGGATGACTTGGGGTTTTTCAAAAAAAAAAAATCGGGTCGCTATCGTGTATGAAATGCCTAGGACTGTGGTTTGAGGGGTTCGTGGGAGGGAGGGGGACAGTCAATTCAATGCATTGCCATATTTTATTCCGTGTGTGTGGAAGGAGAGGCGGCGGAGGGGGGAGACTGGGGGGGAAATACAATTGCAAAGCTGCCAAAATATGATTAAACCGGAGCAGAAAGCCTGCGGTGCCTCCCTCTCCTCGTCCTGTCTGCTCAAACTCATGCCTCCGATAGAGCCAACTGCAAACCAGTCCTCTAAAGCGTCTTTTTTTTCCGAGCGGTAGACGACTCGATCCTCTAGCAAAGGAGCCGCTAGGCTCGCACTAAGTCTCAACAATTTACTGTTCGATTTGCCGCCGAGCTGCATCTTGCAACCTTGTGCAACTGACAGCCAGCCAGGCAGGGAGGGACGCCAGCGGCTCCCGGAGCCCTCGGCCGCGGCCCCGGGAGCCGAGCGCCCGGTTAAGCTAGGAGGACAATCGCAACGACAAGGGTACTCACCATCGGGCGGGGCGGAGGAGCTGGCGCGCGGATTTCAGGCAAACGTTTACCTTTTTGCTGTCTATTGCAACCGCGGCGGGCTGACTTAAGGAGCAATCTGGGCTCTGTCCAGAACGTTCAAGGAACGGTTCCTCATTTTTTAAAAAGCCAGCGAGAGAGACGACAGAGACAGAAAGAAAAAAAAGAGAGGAGGGGTGAGGAGACAAACCCTCAACCAGGGGGGGTGGGGTGGGGAAGCACATCACCTCTCCGCCCGTGACTTGGGAAATGCAAGAGGTGGGGAGATCCGGGCCGGTCCAACCAAGCCAGAGCCAATTAATTTTAAATCCCGGAGCATTATTCAGATTAAAATGTACAGAAGTTTCATTCGCCTGTGCCTACGTGAGCCTTAAGTCCTTTCCCTTTAAGGGCTTCCTTTCTTTTAAAGTTGAATTTTAGGCAGCGAGGACTCTTACACTAGGGGGCAGACCGATACTGTACTTGCTCCAATCTTAAGCGATTTTTTTTTTTTCCCTCCCAGCATATGCTCTGATTTAGCACTGTAAATTTTTCAGAGGACCCAACTCTGACAGCCCCTGGTGATTTTCAAAGTACCACAAGCCAGTGGTTAAAAATTGCATTGACTTGGAAGTTCGATGGGACACAATAGGAGCCCCTTTTTCCTATTCAGGAACCACCAGTGGTGGAAGAGAACACACACACACACACACACACACACACACACACACACACACACACACACGGGCTGGACTGAGGGAAAGGAGGAATTCAATGAGTCCTGGGAGACAGAACTGGTTTCTACTGAGTTCAGAGTTAAACTCGGTATTTGCTGGGCTCTGTATTCACATCGTGGCTTAATCTGTGAAGAATGAGAACCTTCAGGCCACTGTTTGTAAGAAACTCATATTCTTGGATGGGTTTTCTTTTCTTTTTAATTCCCAGAGGAAGACAAACGTGTTTCCAACTTTCTCGGGCCAAATTAAAGCTTGCCATTCTTCTCATTAAAATAAATTTACATCTGCAATAAAAGGCTGGGTCGAATGGTCTGTTGTTGTTTGGGGGTTTTGTTGTTGTTGTTGTTGTTGTTGTTGTTTTACCTGTAACAATATATTGATCTTTATCAGTCTTGGGGCTGTTTTATTCAAGGAAAATTTCCTTGAGTGTCTCTAAAGGAGACTTTTAAAAATATTGTTTCTTTTTTTCTTCTCAGTCTGCAGGCCTCCTTCTACGCAGTAAAATTAACTACGGTTGATACATTTATATATTATTTATTTATTTGCTTTTTAATAGCATCTGCAAAACTATGAATGAGTCCTAAAATACAAAACGAGACACCACTGACTTCACGGCAGCTCTGTGGTCGTGTGCCTAGCAGGCTCCACTGTCTCTGTTGAAGGCGGCTGGGAAATTCTTCATTTTAAATCTGAGGCCATCAGAGCAGACTTCAAATCCCAAATATCTCTAAGTGGACTGGGGAACCCTCTTCCTCCTGAAAATCTTCCCCACTGTATGTTTGTAAAAGGTGATCTTGCCATGGAAGTGTCTGTACAAGAGGCGAGATCAACATTTCCCTGTAATCAATTATTCTATCTTCTATTCCATTGAGATGGGGACTGACATCAGATTTCCTATTTCAGCCCAGCCCTACAACATCTCTGCTCAGCTTGCCTCTAATCTACTGATATTTGTAGCATTAGGCAATTTCTCGAATCATAGAAGCCGAAAACCCTCCCTGAAATAATTTCTTTTCCATCCTTCTTGTTCTCTTTAGGAGAAAGTTGTATTGTGTCTCTAATCAACCTGAAATTTTAAGCCTGGTTTGGCTCTGTGGAGATCTCATTACTCACTAGGTTTATGATAGTTCGGTGTCCACTCTGCGTTTGTCTTTTACGCCTTTCAAATAATCCCAGTACCTGCAGCTTTCCTGAAATATGTGATTTTTAGCGGAGCAAGGGTGAGAGCTAAGGTTTCAGAAATGAAGCAGAAAGAGGATTTCTCCATCCCTAAATACTAGCCCCCGTCTGCCTACATGTCCACTTAGGCTCTACCTTGTATGGTGCCTGTGTCTGGAAAGGATATCGAATGCAAAATGCAATCTACACATGTCAATGTAACATATGGTTTATGTTCTTTTAAAAATCCTTCATCTCCTCCATTTTTTGAACTATCGAGGACGCTTTCCTGTGTCGTTAATTACTGTTTAAATGTGTTCATATTTCCTGCAGCTCAGGGTGTTTTATGTACAAAATATTTTAGTTGTTCACAAACCTGCTTGGCTTACCAGCTCACAATTTTTTTCTTGGTGCAAAGTGCGTATGCCGGAGTCACAGTTTTCTTCTGTGTATGTGGAATAATCACAACCCACTAACTTGTCCTAATCAAACAGAAAGGTTACTGCATTTGAATACAGTGTATTTGGGGAGGGGGAAAGGTTAGATGCTTGATGTTTAAAACTCAGTGCTTTGGAATTCAGAGACACAACCCTCTGGAAGATTTTAGACCATTGAGCAGAATGGCAGAGGCTATGAAGTTGGTCGTATTGCAGTGAATTTCTTGAGGTAGAACATGGCTGCTGTGTGGTTCTTGCGAGTTGTCCGGTATGATTCTCAATTTGGGGCAGAATCTCTGGCTGTGTTTTAATGACAGTATGAATACTTTGAAGAAACTTGAGGGACAATGAAGTCCGTACTCAGCTGTTCTCTGACCTAGAAGCACGGTCGCTGAAGTCTTTGTCTGCGTACATTGACAAATATGCATCTGATACTTGTGCGTTTACATGTGTGTTCAGGGGGTATGCACGGGGGAGGCCGGGAGGCTGCCTCTGCTTGTCCGTCAGTGGACAGATCGGTCTTTTCCCGTCTCACCACGACCGAGTGTGTGGCAGGACGCTGGCTTGCGAGTTCGCCAAAACCAACGAGAGAGGATAAAGTTGAGGAAAACTGATTTTAATTGCATCATGACAATGAGATGAAGCCCACTTCCACTTCTCAGCATCCGAGATGCTTTATTAGAGCGATTCACATGTCAGGCCACATACCTGTGCCATGTGAGCCCTACGAGGAAAAAGACAGACTCTGAGCGGCTTTTTTTCCCCCTCTTCAAAAAATGAACGGGCCCCTAAACCGAGCGAGTGATCCGAGTCGATTCAGAGAAGGATCCACCGTCACCCGGATCTGGCCAAATCTTTCGCGTGGAAAAACGCCTTGCAGGCTCGGTTCGTGGCACCTCCCCACCGCCACTCGCTAGCCCTCCGTAAAGAAAGCTGGGAACTTTTCTCTTTCTCTGGCACCGTGGGCACAAAGATGCGCCGGGAGTCCCGGGTGGTGCGCGAGCGGCGGATTTCGTGGCATCGCCAAGTTGCGAGAGGCGAAGTCCTTGATTGCATCCGAAGCCTCTCGCGGAGCCTTTAAGAGGCGTTGTGTGTGCGCGCCGCGCTCCTCTCCGCGCCGGGGCGGAAACCTCGGGTGCGGGGTGCGCAGAGCGCCGGGGCCGCGCGCCCGGGGTCGGCCGGGGCCCCTCTCCCGCTTGGCGGCCGCTGGTGGGGGGGTGTGGGGGCGCGGCTGCCCCTCCCCCTGCCCCTCGCCACCCCCCCGCCTGAGTGCCATCTCAGGCAGCTGCCTGCGCCTGGGTGGTCGCGATTGCCTCGCGCTAGGACCGAGCTGAGCCCGCGGCCGCCATGGCGGGGCCGCCGCGCTCCGGCCAATGACGGCGAGGGGGCGGTGCGCGCGCGCCTGGCCAGGCCAACCCCGGCTGCTGCCTTATAAGGCGCGCCGTCGCCATGGCAACGTGCGCTAAGTTGCAGCAGTCGTGTCAAAGTTCACTATATAGAGAGCTCAGTGAGCTGATCGCGGAGAAGCCACTTCTGCCAGCCCCGGCGCCTATAAATCGCATTCCCTCCCGCGCCCCCCTTTTTAGCATATTTGATCACTTTGATTCTCTGTTCTTTTCTCTCCGCGGTGTGTGTGTGCGTGCGCGCGTGTGTGTTTTCTTCTCCTCCTCCTCCTCTCCCCGAGTTGCCTCCTTTCTCTGGGTGCCGTGCTGCCTTTTTTTCCCGTCTTTCATTCTTTCTCTCCGTCTTTTTCTCTCCGCGCTGCGCACGAAGGATGTGCTTCTAGGTGGTGATCTGCGCTCCTCTCTCTCTCTTCTCCTTTCTCCCCCGCCGCCGGCGAGTTGACTCTTTCCCTATGTGTGTGAGGCGGCGGCGGCAGCGGCAGCAGCAGCAGCAGCAGCAGCGGCTCCGGCGGCGGCAGCAGCGGCAGCAGCGGCTTCAGCGGCGGCGGCGGCGCTAGACGCGGCGGCTCCGGGCCCGACCCGGCGGCTTCGGCGGCGGCGGCGGCGGCGGCGGCGGCCCGGGCGGCCCGCGGGGAGCGGCGAGCGGCCTCCATCCGGCGCAAGCGGGCGGGCGGCGGCCGGAGCGAGCCAGGCGCGCGCCGGGCGCCCGGGGCAGGCGGCGGCGGCGGCGGCCCAGCGCCGGGACGACGCCGCGCAGCGCCGGACGCGGACCACTTTCATGCTGATTCCCCCGGACCCGGGCAGCGCTCCGGCCACTCCGCGGGCCGCCGGCCTCCGCCCCGGCCTGCGCGGCTCCCTGGGCGCGCCCACGACCGGCGCCTCCGCTCTCCCGGTCCTCCCGATCTCCATGGCTTTCCTGAATGGCTGACTGTGGGCTGCCCTGGACTTGGCCCCCGGACAGTCGCCTGTCCTCCTCCTCCTCCTCCTCCTCCTCCTCCTCCCAGGATCAAGTGGCACAGCAGCCCTGAGAAAGAGCGCGCAGAACCGAGAGGGAGGGAGTGGGAGCGAGGTCTTTGGAGAGATTTTCCTTTTTTTTTTTTTTTTTGCCTCCTACTTCTGTCTTGAAGCCAGACACCGACTTGCAGCCCCTTCCTCCCTCCCTTCTCCCTCCACTGCTCCTGTTTCCACTGCTCTCCCGGGCCCCTTCCTCTCCCCGGCGGCAAGCCCCCCCGAAACCAACAAAGCTGGAGCTGAGCGACACAAACCAAACAAACACACTGGGCCAGACAAGCCATCGACAAAACTTTGCAAAAAACAGAAACAGGCGCGCTGAAAACTAACCGACCCGACCACCGGCCCCCCCGTACCCCCAGCACCTGGGCGCCCTCCCGCGCCCTCTCGCACCCTCGCACACACAAAAGGCGGCGCGCCCGGAGCCCGCGCCCCCCGGGAGCCGCCGCCGCCCGCAGCCAGGGGAGCAGGAAGTCCGGACGCGGCCCCCATAGATATGGCAATGGTAGTCAGCACGTGGCGCGACCCCCAGGACGAGGTGCCCGGCTCGCAGGGCAGCCAGGCCTCGCAGGCGCCGCCTGTGCCCGGCCCGCCGCCCGGCGCCCCGCACACGCCGCAGACGCCCGGCCAGGGGGGCCCGGCCAGCACGCCGGCCCAGACGGCGGCCGGAGGCCAGGGCGGCCCCGGCGGCCCCGGAGGCGACAAGCAGCAGCAGCAGCAGCACATCGAGTGTGTGGTGTGCGGGGACAAGTCGAGCGGCAAGCACTACGGCCAGTTCACGTGCGAGGGCTGCAAGAGCTTCTTCAAGCGCAGCGTGCGGAGGAACCTCAGCTACACGTGCCGCGCCAACCGGAACTGTCCCATCGACCAGCACCACCGCAACCAGTGCCAGTACTGCCGCCTCAAAAAGTGCCTCAAAGTGGGCATGAGACGGGAAGGTATCGGCCTCTCATTTCTCCCCCCTCGCCCGGGGTCCCGGGGCCCTGGGTGCGTTTGGCTGGCTAGAGCCTGCTCTGGGTAAGGACGCTGGAGCCCCCAAGCTCTTCTCTTCCAGTGCAGCTCAAAGGGGCAAGTTGTGCGCCGGAGCCCGGCCCCCCGCCCCCCCACCCCCAATCCGCATGCTTTGGCCGACCGATCTCCTCCACTCTGGTCTCTGGGCCGTTTTCACGTTCTTTGCGTGGACTGCGAGTTCATTCGAGTTCGCCTTTCTGCGAGGGATGGGTACACACTGGCTGCCGTTGTTGTTTTGCAGCCTGGTTTACTTCTCTCTCCTCCTCAGTTTCTCTCTCTCTCTCTCCTCTCCTCCTCTCTCCTGGAGCCTTCTCCTGCATGTTCAACATATGTCTTCTCTCCTCCCCACCCCTCCCCAGCCCCACCTCTCAAAAAAAAAACTAACCTGATTGTACAGAGAGGGAGGTTCAAATTACAATGGCAATTTTATGCCTGCCGTATTAACGCTGCGGACGCCCGGCAGCGCCCATGTGACCCTCCGTGGATGATTCTGCTCAAAAAAAAAAAAAGAAAGAAACAACAACAACAAATTCCTCTATTTTCTTTTTTCCTTTCACTTTTGCAAGGAGGAGAGCGGGACGGGGAGTGGGGAGAGGGTGGGCGCGCGGGCCCTCGGCCGCTGCTTTCGCTCTGCGCGAGTTGGGTCTTTTGTGATAGAAAAATTCGCCGAGCGCTGCGAGCCGGGCTCG
>NW_024351648.1:2249192-2249527 GCF_902729225.1 Pteropus medius
CCCCCCAACCCCAGACTCGCCCCTCCCGCTCCCTCTCCTCCAATCAATAAGAAATATCAGCTGTTTAGCAGTAAAGAAGAAAGATGCCCCCAAATGCTACATCCCGCCCACCGCGCCGGGGACCCCGAGGCAAAGTGGCCAATTCCGGGTCCTCGGCGACCCAGCCCCGAGCGGGCCTCGGAGGCAAGTGTGCGGCTGTGGCCGCCGGAGCTGGCCCGGGGGGCGGCGGGAGAACAGAGCTGCCGGGCTCCGGGCGACTCCCCGGGCGCCGGCCCTGGCGCCTCGCCGGAGGGGCGGGCGGCCTGTTCTCGCGCCCCGCGGGCTCTGGGACAGGT
>NW_024351648.1:2250227-2257897 GCF_902729225.1 Pteropus medius
GAGTGCAACTTGGAGTGAGAACTTTGAATGTGCACTGGGCCCCACCAGGCCTGCTGGGGCAGGGAGAGGAGTCTGGGCTGCAAAGGATGCTTCAGACACAGACTCTCAAAATAGGCCAAGGGAAGCCTCTTGGGCCTGTTGCCCTCCAGCCAGCCTCCCAGAGCCCAGGCCCTCTGGGCCAGCTGAACCTGTGGATCTTCTCCACCCACGGTGGTTCTCTCTGTCACCCCGGCTGAGCCTCTGAGAGATGCCCCTGAGCCCCAGGGCAGTGCTGGCATCATCCCGCAGAGGGAAGTTTGCCCCTGCAGGGGAAAAGTTTGCCTGTTAAGGCGGTAGGATTTGGGGCTCCAGGCACATCCAACCTGAGGGCGCCAATTTTCAAAGTCATATTCTTATTAAAACAATGCGGACTGCCAGGAGAGCGGGGGAGGACTCCCCAGGAGGGGCGAGGGGGAGAAAGGGCCATCGGCCGCCTCAGAATGTCTGCAGGGGGTTGAAGACTCTGGCCTGTGGCTTCCATGCCCAGGCAAACACTTAGAACGATTTTCAAACAAACCCAAGTGTCTGCCAGCTTGGGCTGCATGAGAATATTGCCGGAGATATAAAACCATCATTGACTGTATTATGAAATCTAATTAGTTTGCATGTAGTTTAACCTGTGTGAGTAATAGATCTAATATTAATTAACTCTTGAGGCCAAATGATTTTTGAAGGTGTCTGGCTTTTCACTCTGGGCCACACCTGAGCCTTTTGGCTGCCTCAGGGCTGGGTTGAGCCTAACCCAGGTGGGTGGAAATCACCCCCTCCACCTTCTTGTGCTAAGTTGTCAGCTGATCCCTTTGTCAAGCCTGAGAAGGGAAAGGATTCCCAGTTGAGCCTAAGAACCATTTGGACGTTGGTAGAACCTAGTCACCACTGGTTTGTCTCCCAGCCCCACTTTTTCCAGCTGGAAATTGGGCTCTAGGAGAGCTTTAGAGTCCATGTGGCAGACAAAAAGACCCACAATAAGTCTATTCCTTATTGTTCGCAAAAAATCTGGGGACCCCAGTCATTAGCTGACTCTACTGAGGGTTCCGAGTCCCTAACCCACTGTCTTTTATACACTGCTGCTTTTTACCTAAAGCCCCCACAGGCCACCCCAAAGTCCGCCTTCCAAAGTCCTTAGGTAATCAATTAAAGGGCAGTGGCCGGGCAAGGAAGAGCTGTGTGCAGAGCCTTGAAATCTGGATTATTTTTCTCAGGGGACCTGTCATAACTGGAACGTTTGCCCGATGCAAATGTACAAGTAGGCTCTTCCCCTGCCCCACAGCCACCTTCAGCCCTGCCCCCCAACCCCACGCCCAACCCACGTTCCCAGGCGATGGGGGTGGCTGTTAATTTCTTGATATCATTGTTAGCTCTTAGCCTTACCCTTGGTCTTTCAAGGAAAGAAGTGCCTAGTACTGTCGTAAGGCTTTAATTTATTACTGTTTGCAAAATGTAGAGGCCTATGTGGAGAATGCAAATCGACCCACAAAGAGATAAAGGTTTCTGGCATCTGATTCGCAGGGGGACCCACAGTGCCAGTGCAGAGGGAAGGACTCCTATGCAAACAGACCTTTCAATCCCTGACCACAGACAACTATTTAGTCTGTAGACACGCACGGACCCAGAGACACACATGAGAAGATCGCATGTGCCTTCTGGTTTTGGGGGGTGGTGGTTTGTGACTGCTGTCTTGGCGGATCTGTTTTAAGATTCACAATATGCATGTGTTGGCCCCAGTCTCGTCTGGGGAGCCCCGAAAGGTCAGGTCACAACCTGCACCGCCTCCCCCCGCCCCTCCCCAGAAGCCTCTCATTTCAAAGGCATGTATTGTATTTTCACGTATCCAAAAAGAGAAAAGTGTTTTCCTGAAGATAACGGAGGGGGGGGGCGGCGGTGGTTCTTCTTGAAGGGACCTGGGTTTAAAAAAAAAAAAGTAAACCAGATTGGAGGCAGAAAAAGAGAGAAGAAAAAGGGGGAAAAAGCAACTCAAATGAACAGAGATCACAGTTGCATGGCTGCCTTCAATAGGCTAAACTGACAAGATCAGCTTTAAAGGAGCCATAAATCAGTTCAAAGACCCAGAGAAAAGCAGGCGGCCCTCTTTGGGGAGAATCTGAGGCTGGAGTGGGTAGGCCATCTCGGGCTGGAGCCCGGGTTGGTACCCCCACCCCCCCACCCCCACCCCCACACACTATGTAATTATAAGCCTAACTATTATTTACAGATGAGGAGGGGGAGGGGCACTGGCAGTTTGGGTTTCATCTGTTTGTCTCTCTGTTTACTGACTTGAGCCAGATTTCACCCAATGCACTTTGCTTGGGCCTCCCAGTGACCAAGCCTGTGGACCGGGACAGAGAAAGCCACCGGGCGACTGAGCTGTGGTTTTTTGTTTTTTTGTTTTTTTGTTTTTTTTAATTTTTCAGCAAATACCCCAGGACTATCACGTACTCTCCCCGCCCCCACCCTCCCCCCACCCCATGTTTCGGGACACAGGCATCTGCTCCAACTCTCCTGTTGGAGCGGTTCCCATTTAGCCACACACCTCATGTAGGCCCATTTCAAACCTCTTAATCTGATGACTGAATTCTTCTCTCTCTCTCTCTCTCTTTTTTTTTTTTTTTTTTTTTTTAACTTTCTTCCAGATGCCTGTGGTCTCTCTGATGTAGCCCATGTGGAAAGCTTGCAGGAAAAGTCCCAGTGTGCTTTGGAAGAATACGTTAGGAGCCAGTACCCCAACCAGCCAACGCGATTCGGAAAGCTTTTGCTGCGTCTCCCTTCCCTTCGCACCGTGTCGTCCTCAGTGATAGAGCAATTGTTTTTCGTCCGTTTGGTAGGTAAAACCCCCATCGAAACCCTCATCCGGGATATGTTACTGTCCGGTAGCAGTTTTAACTGGCCTTATATGGCAATTCAATAAATAAATCCAAATAAGAAGGGGGAGTGAAACAGAGAGAAAGAAAAAAGGCAAAAGACTGGTTTTGTTTGCTTAAATTCCTTCTGTTAAGAAAGGATATAAAAGGATGTTACAAGTTTGCTAAAAGAAGAGAGGGGAAGAATTTAATGGACTGTGAATCTCAAAAAAAAAATAAAAAGACTGTCAAATGAACTTTACAGAATGCATAAAAAAAAAAAACAACTCTGTGTCGGTCCAAAGACAACTTGCTTTACTTATGTTTTGGCATAAAAGGAAGTGTCTTTCTTTCTTTTTTTTTTTTGGTAAAATTTTGAAAACTCTTGCTAAAAGTGCATTTAAGGAGATTGGGAGAAAATTAGCAGAATGGAGAAAGTAAGTCTTTTCTTTTTTTCCAAATTATTAATTGTCCTGTGTCTATGTACCTGTAGCTGTTCTTTTTTGTACTTTCCTGGTTCCAAACCAGTTTATTCTGTGGTTCTATAATAAGTTTTGATATAATCTTGGCTTCTTAAAAACTGTATATCCTTAAAATATATGTTCTGTAAGAATTAAAATCGAGTCCATGAAAATATCATAGGAAGACATAAAACTTTAGAAGGCAACTCAAAGATGATGAAAACGCACTTACAAGTGGTGACCAAAAATTTTGGGTGAAGTCAAGCCCTCTAATCTGAGAGCTGAAGGAACCACATACAACACTTAACTCCCCCTACCTGCCCCCCTCCAAAAAGAAAGACACCATGACAAACCTAGCTTTTTAAAAATATTTTAAGAAAGAGAATGAACTGTGGAATTTATTGGCAGCCAAGGAATGTGTCCAAGACACATGCTGAGGTTTTGAATAAAAAGTGAACTTTTGTAATTTGAATTGGGTCCCCACTTAGTTCTTGAATTGTTATGGAAATCCTATATCTGTTTGTATATTTGCAAACCCTTTGTATTATAATTGTTGATATTTTCCCTTTTTAAAAAAAAAATACCATTGAAATCAGCATGACAAAATAACACTGTTGGCACTTATAGGTAATGTGATTGATTCAGTATCTTAGAGTTTACAGTTTGTGTTTTAAAAAAAACTGAAGGTTTTTTTTTTTTTAAGTGCAACATTTCTGTATACTGTAAAAGTTATAATAACTGAACTGTTTGGTCGAGTCTTTGTGTGTTATATTCCAAGGAAAATTGAAAGTATTCAGAAATTAAAATATTATTTGATATCTGAAACCTGTTTGGCTGTCCCCACTGACTGTCTTCTGTCGAGGCGAGACCCCCACCCCACCAGAGCTCTCGCAGAGCGGGGCCGGGCGGTCCATTTGTTTATGATCTTCAGTCAGTTTGTTCAAAGGTGGACTAGTGTATTTGCCTGCTTAATTTGGGTGCGTGTGGGGGGGAGCTGAAGTTAATGGTTTATCTATGCTTTAGGAAGTGCCATACTGATATAGTAAACCACCTCCATTCACCTAATCCTCTTTTTAATTAAAAATGGATTTTCCAGGGGAAAAAAAAAAAAGGCCCTTATATTTGTCACACTTAAGTGCCTGCTTAGGGAAGGTATTGTGAAAAGTATTAGCAATCTCGAGATCAGTATCTATTTTATGATCAGAAAAAAATAGTGTTTTGTACATTTCTGACAGTTAACGCAGAAGACAGTTCAAGCGAGCTAATCACAGCATTGTAAACAGAGGGCAGTGGTTTGCAATGAGTTTTTCCTGAAGTAGGTGTGATTTTTAAAACTATCCTGTGGTTTCTCATCTAGCGTGGTTGTTGAGAGGATTTCAGATTCAGTGATAGAGCTTGCTGAAGGGTCTGTTTTTAACGTATATGTGATAACTTGCAGTTGGCCTGCCTGTCCCCTCCCCCTTTCCGTGCATTCTGTGAGAGCATGACCACAGGTCAAGAAAAGCTTTTCCATTGGCGTTATGTACATAAAAACGCATCGACATTCTGACATTTCGGATCGTGTAGATACAATCTGTACTGCTTCTGGGATCCTTTGTCCTCGGAAGCCAAATTGAGAAAAAAGAAGAGCGAGAAAAAGAGAGAAGGAAGGAAACTTGACAGGGTGTGCTCATTCGAAAGTAGGAACTATTTTGTTTTGGAGTCTTCACCTCACCCCACCCTTTCTCTCTTTCTGGTTTTGGAGGCTTCGATGCGTGGGAGCTTACATTCTGGGAGGCTTTCCAGCGATCTGGCCCCCCACCCCTCCATATTTCATTCACTATGCTGTGATTTAATTGCAAAAGGAGATGGGAGCAGGGGAGGTGAAGGAAGGGGGTCATTTTGTAAAGTGTGTTAAACTTTGATACTCAGTTCCAGTCAATCCACGTAGACCAGAAAAATCTCTGATTTGTGCATTTGAGCAAAGTTCTCCATCCGCCCCTCAGCTGCTTTCTCTAGATACATCCGTACATAAATATAAGCATGTTCTTATGGCCGAATATCGCTGACCTTTTAGATGGAGGTTCTGTAGGTTGTTTTCTCCTCTTGCAAGTGCTATTCCATGTGAGTGTGTGAAGTTTCTCTAATAAGTAAAACACAGGCCCTTTTCCTTATTTGTTTTGTGTTAGTTTATTGTAAACAGCCATTTGTTGTAAATTATTATTGGCATTAAATTATAAATTATGATTTTTCAAAGCAAAAGACAGTCCCTGTTTTATTATGCTTCAAGCATGTGTTCTAAACGTTGAGAATCTCACTCTCTTAAGTTTCAGCCATCAGCTTGGGGTCTGCGAGGGAGGAACACAGGACCCAAAAATTTTCAAACGGTTAAAACAAAACCCCTTGTATGTGTTTAGAGTGGCCGGAGGAGGATCTGTTTAGAGTCTTGAGCTTGGTTTAAGTTTATTGCATTTAAAGAAAGTTTTTCTTTTCACGCTGAGTTAGAACAAAAGATCTTTGCTGCGACTGAATTGGACAAAAGACGAGGGCTGGGACCCAGCGAGTGCGTTGTGTGTGAAATTGACAGGAATCTTTAAAAAAAAAAAGCTGCTAACATGGCGACTCTTTCCCATGTCTCTTTTCTCTCGCTGGGTTTTTTTTTTTTTTTTTTCTCCCTCTCCCTCTGATCTGAGCTCACTTTATTTCTCCCAGCCCCTCACCTCCTCCTCTCGGCGCTCGGGGTGTAAGGGAGAACAGTTAGACACTTGAGCAACAATAGTCAAGGAGAGGGAATTGCATCGCTGCTTCTCGCCACTTTCCCGCTTCTGGAAGCAAACCAGTGGGGGGGGATAAAAGATGAGATCTCAGCCCAGGCCGCTCAACCCTCTCTACCTCCCAGGATCTGAATCCGCGGGCCGCCGCGGGCCGGGGCTGCGAGGCGCGGGGCGGGCGGCGTCCGGGGTCGGCCCCGCCGAGAGCATCGGTGGCCGCGGGGCGCCGGGCGCCGGCCGCGGGGCGCGGGGCGCGGGGCGGGCAGCGGCCGCGGGGAAGGGCCGCCCCCCGCCCCCCGCTCCCGCCCCCGCCCCCCGCTTTGCGCGCGCGGCGGGATCCGGGCCGCGCCGCGGGACGGGCCGGGGCGCCGGGCGCGCGGGGCCGGGGGCGGCGGCGGCGGCGGGGGGCGCCGCGGAGCTCGCTCCGGCCTCGGTCCTCCGCGCCGAGCCAACATGGCGTCTCCCATGGCTCCGCGAGCGCCGGCTGCCAGGCCGGGCAGGGCCGGGTAATGGGAAACACATTGGTTCCCAAAAAGCGGAAAAAAAAAGCGGGTGGGGGGAGGCCAAAGGCCATTCCTTCCGCAGGCAGAAAACCCTCTTTTAAACGCCGGTTGGCCGGGGAGCGCGGGCACCGAGGCAGCAGCCTGGGCGGGGGAGACAGTCAGTGGTAACGCAGGGATCCCCTTCTCTCCCCGCACCCCGCCCCCCACCCCAATAATCGGGAGAGTTCATTTCATGTCTCCCCTGCCGGCAAGAATCAAATTAGGGGAAGCAAAACTCTGGATCCTCAAGCGATCGTCAGTGTGTTAATGGTGGGGGGGCCGGGGGGAGACCGGGGTGTGCAGACCTCGGTGGGTCCCCGCGCTCGTGCCGTGCAGGGGCTGCTCCGGGCTTCGCGCGGGCCCGGCTGGGGGCGGGGGACCCCGCCGGACGTGGGCACGAGTTGCTGCTCGCGGGTCAAAGTTATAGGGACGGTGGCTTTCGGGGCGGAGGGCTGACTGGGGGCGCGCGGGGGGCCGAGGGCCGGTTCCGGGCGGGTGGTCGCAGGCCCCAGAAATGTGGGAACCCGCGTGGGCGCGCCCGCTGCGGAGGGTCCCCTTTCTCTAAGCGGCGTCAGAGTCGGCGAGGGCGGCCGTGGGACAGACCTGGCCTCCCAGAGAGGGTGTCCCCAGGGCCTCCGCGGTGACAGTGGAGTGGCCCGGGCCGAACGCCCCACGCGTCCACTTTCAGCTCCAGCCCCGACCCTCAGCCGCCTGGGAGGGGAGCGAGGTAGTCTCTGAATTCCGGGCCTCATCAAGATTTATTGAAGTTGGGTTTAAAAAACGTGCTTCAGATGATTTTTCCCATTTTCTCAGATTTCAAAGGCTCCCTGCAGTGCGGCTGCCTAATTAATGGTGAAATTCAACTAAATCTAATTATGCAGTAATTTTAAAGCAGTTAGTGCTGGGCGTTGGTTTGTAATAGGACCCCAGTTTTTTAAAGTTTGCTTACTGTGTTGGTTTAGGGGAAAGCCATCTTTTGTATGGCAAAGAAAGACGGGGAAATAGTTTTGCTGCGTGAACCGGAGGGCTGAGTCCCGCCCC
>NW_024351648.1:2263656-2273043 GCF_902729225.1 Pteropus medius
CAACCAGAACCCCACAATCATTTCTCTATGCCAGCAGAAGCAAATGTGTTTTTGACGTGTGTTTAGTTGTTGGCTTGTTTGTTTAATAAAACCCCTGTTTATGTGTGTGTGTCTCTGTGACGTGTAACCACAGCCGCTCTACTTTTAAAACGTCCCTTTGAATTTGTTTGTTTGTGCGTTCGTTTTGATGTCTGTCCCCTTCGACTTCTCTCTGTTCGTTCCGAATACGTCTTCTCTGGCTAAGCGACGATCCGCTGGCCCAGTGGTCACATTCCTGGAGATCTAATCCATTTATCCCTCACCTTGCCTCACGGAGGCCCAGTTATCCAGGCCTTTGGTGACAGACTGGAGCAACACAGATGAAGATACACCCCATTTCCCAGGCCCTGCTCCTCCTTTCCTTCAACGTGCCAGCTTGGAGGGGTTCCGGAGTTTGAGCAAAGGTGCCCAGCATCTGTCTACACGTTTGCTCCCTGTGCCTGGTCTTGGTTCTGATTGCTTTTCATTTGTTTTCCTTTTTTTTTTTTTTTGGAGAAGATGCTCTTACTGTTCCCAGCCCACAAGCGTGTTTCAGAGTTCGTTGGCTCCAAGGCTGGTGGGTTTCTGAGCGATTATCTCATTGCGCTGGTGTAGAGCGAAGCTGCTTGCAGCTCCTGTGTCAGGCATTCAGCGGAGGGCCCATGTCACCAGACACAACCCGAAGGTTAATTTTCTCTCATTAGCATCTCCATAGCTCTGTCCTTGCAAGGGAGCTCGGGTCCTGTCCCTGCTCCACTCCCTCTTATGGTCCCTTCTGAACAAGTTTACATTCTGCCAGGTTCCAGCTGGATCCTGAGACTCATCGTGTGGAAAACTTACCAATCTGCAAACAGTCTTGTCGATGTGGTCCCATCTCTCTCTCCTCCATCCATGCCCCTCATTTACAAATGGATTCTCCCCTTTTACTTTGTCTCCCCTCCCACATCCCCTTATTCTTTTTCATTGCCTGTTACAAGCCAAAGATGCAATGTGGCAAAGTTCTGCTGCCTGAGCCTGGGCCGAGCCAAGCATCCCAGCCACCTAGGAAGAGATTGGAGGTTCGTTAATGACAGAAGTAACAACAAAGAAAAAAGAATTGCATTTGCGGCTTAAGTGGGCGAGTGTGTCTGCGTATCTGTGTGTGTTTTTAAGATTTCTTTGAACTGCCTCTGTGCTGACGACACAGGCATTTGCCCGAAGCTGGTCACGCCAGGCATTTGCCCGAAGCTGGTCACGCCATAGGGACTTTGAGTTAACCTCTTATATCAAATGAATCTTGTAATTTAGGGACCGATACATCCCTGTTTCGAGCTACTTTTCATGGACCCAGTCTGAGCTCAGTGAGACGAGACTGGGGCTTATCATAAAGATCAGATGAAGTTCACCAAAGTTATTATTTTTTCCCTCCATTTTTTTTTTTTATTGCCCTGAAAAAAATCCCCCATCCAACAAATAAAAGTTCAGAGAAGTGACAGCGTTTTTTCCGTGAGAAAAAAAGGCTGGGCTTTCTTTACCTTGTCACAGCTAGCCTGTGGATGGAAGTGGTTTTCTGAGCTGAGACACCGAAATGGTTTCTAGTTTTTCAACAAGTCATTATTTTGGTGTGTTGTTTAGGTGGGGCTGAGACAATCTAATAATCAATGTGAGGCTTGGGCGGGGGAGGGGATCGTCTGTGACCAAGAGGAGAGACTTAAGGCTGGCACATGAAAGCCAGCCGGGTCTCTGGGGAGGGAATTGGGAAACAGCCTGCACACGTCCGCTCCTGGGCAATAAAGAAACACATTGTTAACAGCGACAAAACAGACAATGCCCCGAGCTCTGCCTCGATTCAGAGCTGAGCTACTTTCAAGATTTTTTAGCAGCACTGTTCATTTGGATGAGGTTTCTGGGCCATTTGAAATTCAACCTTTAGCCAGCCTGCTCGTGGGGTATGGTTAGTGAATTCATTTTCTGATTTACTACCCCTCCTCCTATATTTCCTTTATTTCCTGATGGCCTCCCAGGAGGCTAATCTCCCCCCCACCCCTCTTTTCTATTTTCCAGTTTTGTTCTGTCCACAGGCAGGCTAAATCTTTTTTCACTCTTTCTACTGATCTCTCTTGCTTCCTCTCTTTCTCTCTCTCTCTCTCTCTCCTTCATGAGACAGGGTGGGGGAAAGAATGGGGGAAGGATTTCCAAATGGTCCCTCTCTAAGTGTTATTAATTACCGTTACAAGGCAGACGATTCTTAACTAATAACAAAGTTGTAAATTACCACTGACTTCCAAATATTTCTCATTTGTCAGCTCTGATTGATTTGATTAATATTCCACTCTTTGAAATAATTTTAGCCGCTCTGACAATCAGCTCTGCCCACAAAGCGGAGAGCAGATCATCACCCCTGCGTGGAAAACAGTTCGGGGAAAGGTTCACAGGGCAATCGTAGTGCGGGGAAGTAGCGGGCTTGCAGACCTGCAGATGTTCAGTGATTTATCCGTGATTTCGAAAACACGGCCAAGCAAATTAATTGTATTGGAAGAACCAAACCACATCAATTTCTGGGGCTCCCGAACGATATTTTCCTTCAGATTCAAGGCTAAAGGAATGGATTTTTCAAAGATTCCTAAACCCAGGAAACACACCCACACCGGCCCTATTTCTCCTCATCCTCCTGGATACCTTTTCTAAGGAGTCGGCTTACTCTCTGCTCACCTGTGAGAGGTGGGGATCATCACGGGGAAGAGGGGGAGGGCGGGTGTGTTAAGAGCGGGAGGCGGTCAGGGCCAAAAGGGGTACCTCTCTACGGAAGCACCCGGAAGACCCCACCTTGTGAGAAGGGGGTTATATATTACCAAAGTTCCGTTTCGCTCCTACATCCGGGATGCAATTTTTGATGCTCTCAATACCCGCTGCCTCCAATGCCTCTCTCCAGTTTTAATCTTAATTATATTATTAAGCGAAGTACTGTGCTGTCAGAGAATTGAACATGATTTATGACGTCTGCCTATTAAAGGATCGATTCTGAATATCGGTACTATCATCTATCAATATTCTTAAGCCAGGGGTATTTCTCGCTCCGCGGTGGTTATTTGTAAGACGGAAATGATAGACTGCAGGAAAAGACGTTTTCTTCTCAGGACTGGCTGTCCAGGTGGGGGGCGGGGGGGCGGGAGATAGGGGGTCTGTGTGGGGACACAGGAGGCTGCGGGGGGGAGGGGCGGGAGTTCCAACCACATCTCACACCCAGAGAGAGTTCAAAGATTTTTTTTTCAAATGTGGAAACCAGTGAATTCTCCCTCGGATGTAGTAGAAGGAAAACCAGAATCTTTTTTTAGGAGAAGAGGTTGAGGCAGGGGCGAGCGTTTTCTAGCTGCCAGGTGATTTGCAAAGAGATTAGAAGCAAAAAAAATACCCAGCAACCAGGGGACCCCTTTATAGGAGAGCGGTTGGACGGGGGCCGTTGGAGAGGCTTGGGGGCAGAGTGTTATTTTTGGAGCAGATATCCGGGCTGTGACGGTGTCCTTCCACTCGGAGGTGTCCAGTTTCCGGCATCAATCAAAACTCTCCGCTCAGAGCCACCCCTGCTATGACACTGTCACCTGCTCCCCCTTCTCTGCTCAGGTGTAGGCGGGTGCGAAACGCACAGCGGCTAAGCCTGGGGGAGCCTGAGCGCCGAGGCCTTTTGTCTCCAGACAGAGCGCCGGCAGCGCCTGCTTCTTTCCACCCTCGCGGGGCAAGGCACAGGGTCACCGGCGAGTCTCAGCTCCAGCTTTAGGGGGATGGGAGGGAGAGGCGGCGAATCGAGCCGACTGGAGCCTGGGACGGCGGCCGGAGCAGCCTGGCCGGGGCGCGGCGTGGAGCGCGGCCTGGCCTGAGCCCTGGGGGCTGCGCACCAGGTCGCCAAAGGCCCACGGCTCCCTCCTCGGCTGGCCGAGGCCCCGGGATCGGTGAAGCGCCCCCTGGCACCGCGAGGGAGGCGCGCCCCGCCTGGAGCATCCATCGCCGCCGCGCCCTGGGCCTGGCCTTGCGGGCCCTCCCGGCCCAGTCTGCTTTCCTCCAGAACTCCGGCGCGGAAAAACGGAAACGCCCCTGCAACCTGTTGGCCTTTCCTCCCTCGGGCCAGACACCTGGGGCCCACACGACGCATGGAGCGCGGCGCAGGTCGCCTGTGGGAGGACGGGCGGGGAGGGAGGATGGCCTGGCCCAGCTCCTGGCTGCCCCGCAGCGCCCTGCCTCTCCCGGCCGGGAGAACGCGTGATGGGGCAGGAAAGCTCTTCCCTCAGCCACGCCACCGGTCCCACCTGGTCACCTAACCCCCACCCGCACCCCCACCTCGGCCTCCCACTCCGAGCGAGGCCTACCTACCCTGGGCCACGACGGTTTGTCCTCAGATTTGGAGGCTGTCAGGGGTATGCACACGTCGATGGGCACATAGTAAGCACTCAATAAATGTCAGCTCGTTTTGTGACTATCATTTTTAGGCGATCCGGTTTTCTCCCCGAGCGCCGCCTCTCTCCAACGCTTGTATCCCAGACCAGCCACCCAGCTTCCACTCGTGCCCCATTGGCTCCCAGTCCCAGCCTCATACAGCCCTTCTCGGTGCTCGTCCAGGCCTGGGCCACCGTGAGCGGAAGACACTGAGGCCTGCAGCAAGCGTCAGCAGGTCCCTAATGCGCCCAGGTCAGAAACATGGGATGGGGCATTTCGGTTAAATATGATCCTGGAGAAGGGATAATGGTTCGTTGTCTAAAAACAAACAGAAAGGGGACCCTGTGTGAGAAAAAGCGTGTGTGTTAGGGTGGGGGCGGGGGGACCAAGGCAGGCCCAGGCAGGAGAAGCAGGGGTAGCTGAGTCAGAAGCATCGGAATGACACCTTTTTCTTCTAGAAACAATTCTTTGGGTAAGCCTTTCATCGTCCTGGGCCGAGGGCAGTGAGTTGTCGGAGACAGCTCCACTAAACGCACGGAAAACGCCAGAAAGCCCGATTTATCTTACGACCTGAAATCAAAAATAACTCTGCCTCCGTGGTTCCTCTTCCTATTAATCATATTAATAATATTGTTGTTGCCGTTATTTTGCAAACGACATTTCGGTCCCAGCCGCCCTTCCCCTGCCCCCCGCCCCCCACCCCGGGGCAGCAGCAAGAGCCACGCCCAGGACGGCCGTCCCCTGCTGCGTAGCCACTGACACTTGCCCCTAACCGGGTCTCCTCCCTCCCCTCGGCTGATGGAGATTCTTGGATGCGAACCCCTTTAAAAATGACAAATGTCTCGTCGATACAGACCATCCGTCCCCTCTTGCTTTCTAATCATTTATTTTTTGGTGCCAGGAGGGACCCAGGCGCAGGCCCAGCGGCGCGTGTCACGCGGCCCCCATTGTACCGTAATCGCCAAAACCTTGGCCTAATTTGCAGCTAATAGATCTCGAGCCAGGGCGTCGGGAAGAAATCAGTGGCCTAAGGAGCTGGAGTTAAGCTATGGAGGGGTCGAAAATTAGGGGACCGGAAAAAGGATGCGATTCATATGACTCCCCCCCGCCCCCTGGCGCACACGACGAGGCGTCTCCCCGTTCGGCCTTTGGGGACGTGGCCCTTAGCTCTCTGCGGCCTGCGTCCCTGTCGCTGGCTTCACTGAGCGTCTTTCTCTGCGCTCGGTCCCATCGCCCTGCGCCTGCCTTTCTCCTATGGCCCCCGGGAGGAGGCGCTGGCGCCCGGGGTCGGCCTCTGGTCCCTCCCCGCCGACGTCCTGGAGCCCCCATTCTCAAAGCTCCGTTTGGTGGAGGCGACACGCACACACACACACACACACACACACACTGGAGGCGAAGGGGTTGATCTTGTCTCATTGGCGTCTGAGCCTGAAAAGGAAAATCGTTTGGTAAACAGCCAAGCTTTACAGGCTTAACATAAGGGCTCCGGCTGCCCTCCGCCCTCCCGCTATACAGTCCCCTCCAACCCCACCCGCCACCCGCCACCCGCACTCCGCTCCGCAGCCGGGCCCCGAGCGAGCTCCGCGCGTCCGGGCGGGAGCCCATGGCTCCCGGGGTTCAAAGGGCCGCAGCCCCCGGGGAATGCCCGCCTCGCTGTGCCCCTGGGGGCAGAAGCACACTGCAGGGCGGTGGGACCCGCCTGGGCCACGGTAGGAACCGCGAAACCTCCCGCTTCCCTAAAGGAGGGCTCGTCCCGGGGGAGGGCACGGGGCACTTCGGAGCCCGCAGGGCCATTTGCGCCCAGACCGAGCGGAGGCCGAGCCCCGGTCGCCCCGGCTGGCACCCCGCGCCCCGCCAGGCGGTCACAGGCGTGTGGACATGTGTGCGCACCGCCACCGGCGGGGACCCGGAGCCTCTGCAGGCCGCGACGCGCTCCGCACACCCTGGGGTACCTTGCTGGGTCCCCACCTCCCTCCAAACGGCCTGGGCTCCTGGAAAAGCTTTTAATCTGATATTAAGCGTTTTTCCGAACTTTGATTCTTTCCAAAGGACAGTTCTCCAGTTAACTGGCTGTAAACATAATTAATAGTTATTAACATGCAAAAAAAAAAAATTTGTGGTGTTTAAAAGGATATGGGTTTCTCTCTGCCTGGCACTCTCAAGCGTGGAAAGAACCTTGAAATCTGAAAATATCCTGATTGTGGGTGTGGAGCCTGATTATGGTGACAGCCTCCCCCCCCACCCCACCCCCCAATTCTCTAATGAAATTCCTCTCTCTCCTCCCTTGTTCCCTCACTCCTAATCTGGAGCTCCCTCTAATCCAGGAGTCATTACCAACTCCCTCTGGCTACATGTTTTGCATCAATGAAACATTGTGACATAGTTGTAATACAAACTCTGCCGCCTTGCACTGCATCTTGTGGTAAGAAGTGTAATAGCAATAAAAATCATTTTTCATCTCCAGGCATTATTCAGTGGGAAGGGAAAAAAAAACAAAACAGGAAATCTGAATGTGAGAAGAGGAGGGGGCGGAGAGAGAAAGGAAGGAACAGAGGGGAAGGAGGGAGGAAGAGAAGGAGAGAGAAGCTAAATCTGTCCAATTTAGAGACTTCTCAAAACTGTACGCCCGAAGATTCAAGCATATGATTTTCTACGCTCTGCTGCCTGCTGCCTCCATCATTGTCCCTGCTCCTCACTGCTGTCCCTGGATGGACCCCAAGACCCTATCAGGAATTGCCTCTTATCTCTCAGCATCCCCCTTCTTCCCAAGGTAGCATCTCTGCAAGAGAGAAGGCCCCGGGACCCCCAGGGGCCGGGCCGCCCAGCCTCAGCTGGCTGCGGTGCAGGGTCCTCATTCAGTTCCTGCTAGGAAATTGGGAGAGAGTCTCAGGAATCTTTTCCAGCCTGAAGGAGAAGGGACAAACCACTCCGAGAGCCAACCTGGCTATTTTCTTCGTTCAGCCCTGTAATTTCTGAGCAAAGAGTCTCTCTTTTCTGCAACGAGCAGTGTTGGTTCTAGAAGAAGGCATTTCCTCCAGCATCTACCTGCCCCTTAGGAGTTTATCCTGCCAACTCAGGAAGGACCAAGTTTCAGGAAAGGGTCTCTATGCTGAGTTCGCTCAGGCGGGGAAATGCAGGGGGCTTAAAGCCCATCATATTCGCTCTCCACCGCCCACCCCCCGTTTCAGTTCAGCCAGCATTATATGTGGGATCCGCCTGGCTCCTTTTTAAAAAACACACTTGTAGTCAAAACTACATTTTAAAAGATTCTGTAACTTACCCTCCCCTCCCCAAAAATAATAAAACAAAGCCACCTGAAATCCTCACAGAGACCCACAAGACCTACACGCTAACTTTAGTGTTAGCATCTTCATAGAAATCTTGTTTGTAAATTTATGTTTTATTTTCTTTTCTTCCTTCTATTTATTCCTTCCTTCCTTCCTTCCTTCCTTCCTTCCTTCCTTCCTTCAGCCTCCTTCCTTCCTTCCTTCCTTCCTTTCTTTCTTTCTTTCTTTCTTTCTTTCTTTCTTTCTTTTTCTTTTTTCTTTTTTTTACTGATAACACCTCTCTCCAGGGTGGTGTGTTTTGAAACAAATTGAAGCAAAGACTCCCCATACGAGTGTATTAAGTTTTCTGTATATTTTTCAGTCGTGAGGATTTAAGAGTAGGTGAGTCTCTTAAGTTACCGAGTGGCTAAAGTAGGGGCAAATGCCCAATTGCACCTTGGAGAGAAATGTGGTGTGATTTGTGACTCTTGTGGTTCCTGCTGCCTTCACTGGAGAGTAGATGTTCAAGGTCGAGGGGTTGCTTTTGGTGGTTATTTTGTCACCAGAGCGGAAGGCTGCCGAGTGCGGGGTTCCAATAGGCTGGCCACTAGCGTGGCAGAGCCCCCCTGGTTTCTGACTGAATCGGTGCATTTTCCGCAGAATGGGTGGATTTCGGTGCAAATCGTAATCGGGAAGGATGGACTCTATAGGCACCCGCCTCACGGGAGCTATTTGCATTGGCCACAGCTGTGTGGCCCGAACACGGCGGCCCAACCTATGATCTCCGAGAAGATACTTCTTCTCCTCGATTCTCTCTTTTCTGCCAAAATAGCGTCACACTTTAGACTTGGTGAATCTGTGCCTATATATATATTCTTCTCTTTCATCTGTTATTTTCCCTTGAACCCGGCGCAGACATGGTGAGATTTGTCGGTCACAGACAATGGCTTGGAGCCGGTGGGAAGCCGGGCCTGTGCGTTTCAGCCGCTCTCAGGGTCTGGGCGAAAGGCCGGCACGGTCAAGTTAGGCTGCAGGCGGCCGCGTAATGCCAGCTTCCGCAGCGAGGTGGCGCTCCAGGGCACGGCAGCGCGCGCGGCTGGCGGCCGAGTTCTCGCCGCGAGGCCGCCGCCGCCACCCAGCGAGGTGAACGCCGGCTTCCCCACGCCTGGTCCCCCGCATCGGGGAGCGCTGGCACCCGCAGGGCTGGCGGCGGGGCGGCTGGGCGAAGGCCCGAGGCCACGGCCGGGGAAGGATGGCGGCGGCGCGGGGCGCGACCGGGCCGAGGCGGGGCGCGCTGCCTGCGCGGCGCCTCCCGGGGCATCTGCGAAGTTAGAGTTAGCGCTGGGACCCCAATGCGGGGGTGCAGGACCCCCAGGGGCTCGGGGACCCGCACGCGGAGATCAGCCTCCGCCCGGGCATGGAAGACCCGGTCCGAACGCGCCGAGGGCGTCGCCCAACTCCTTCGCCCTGGCTACGGACACTTCGCTTCTTTTTTTCTTTTTCTTTCTTTCTTCTCTTCTTATTATTATTTTTAAATAATAATAGAGGAAAGAAAATCGTATGCCCTGGAAATTGCCGTGTCCCCTATTTGAGAGGTTTTCTCTCTCCTTTCCTTTGCTCGAATCTTTCTTTCCCTTCTCGTTCTTTCTTTTACCATCTTTCCCTCTTTTTCTAGTTCTTTCTTTTTTTTTTATTT
>NW_024351648.1:2273105-2372971 GCF_902729225.1 Pteropus medius
AGAGAGACGTTCACGCGCCAGCCCTAGAAGACCGAGCGGTGGGCAAATGGCAGCGGAATCGGAGAAGAAACTATTTCGATTGTCGAACGCATTTCCATTCGTGCGATTTCGTGGCCACATGTCTGCTTTCCTCGGGCATCTCGCAAGCTCTAAGTCATAGACGATGGGAAGAAAACGCCTTTCACCCACCACTCGCAACCTGCGGTCGCGGGGGCCCTTCTAAATCATTTTTGAAACAATGACACAAATGATAATACTATTATTAATATTAATAGCATGGCCGTTGTGCATGGATTTCCTCGTGGGTTTGCATCCTGGCTCCCTGGGGCCGGAGCAAGGCCAGCAGTGCACGTTTAGGCTGGGCCCTCTTTTTAAAAGTTCATTCCACCAAAACGCCCTGAAAAACGTGGGCTACCCCCCCCTACCCGGCGGGCGGCCTTGCCTGCGCCGCCTGGGCCCCCACCGCCGCCGGAGAGCTTTGCTGAGCCCGCGCCCGGTCGCCGACTTGTCGCCAGCTGCACTTTTTCTAGCCCGCATTTCCGGCCGCCTCACCTTCCTGGAAGTATCCTGGTATAAATGCAGGAATTTTCAGCCCAATTTAGAAGTCTACAGAAACTCCAAGGGTCAGGTCATTTAGGAATGCTAACGTGGCAACCAAGAATTATAAACATGATCTAAAAGTCTCTTCCAATTCATTTCTTCAAGTATTTATTTGAGTTAAGTGATGAAAAGTGACAGTTGTGAAATAGACAGCTTTTAAAAGTAATGAAGTCAGATGAGGCTTTAACCCGTCAATTGCTATAAATCAACTTTGAAAAAGATGCATGAAGAATATTATTTCGGCGCCTATGAGGCAGCATCTGCTGGCCGGGCTGTGGGTGCTGAAATCGGCCTGCAAGCTGTCAGCGCTCTTGGCGACAGAGGCCCTGCGTTGGGAGCGTGGCCCTAGGGTGACTCAGCAGGCCATTTTGATGAGGGGGACTCTCCATTTCCACTTAAAATTCAGCTGAGGATTGGGGCCACCACAGCGTGTCTGAGCAGGTGACCCCAGCCCTCAACACGGTTAGAAATTCAGAGCAGGCGACACCTAGGCCACGATAATGATGAGTGCTCAGCCCAGCTCCCCAGCTGCTGAGGGTGTCAATTTCCTTCTCCAGCCAGGTGGGGAAGGGCCAGGGCCCGCCGGACACCCCGATCTTACTAATCTATTGGAAATGGTGGCGGCAGAAACAGGCGAGGTAGGTGAGGAAGAGGGGCAGAAAATTAATTTTGCCGGGGGTCTTGGGAGCCGGACGGGTGTTGGGTTCTCAGTGACATCAAATGGCCCTAGTCTGCCAGAGAAATCGGGAGAGGACAGGGACCGGGGCAGCATCCAGAGGTCTTGCGATGGAGGAGAACCGTCTTAACTCTGCGCCTGCCCCCAGGTGACGCGGGGGTGTTTTAAAGTAAACTTTATACATTTTCCTGGGATCTCCGCTCTGCGCAACTGCAATGTAGGTCGTGGGCAGACATGGCGTGGGGACCGTCCTCTCTCCAGTGCCTTCGACCCCACCTCTGGCATCCAAGGTGCTGGGGGTCACAGGGCTGCTGGAGAACCAGCAACAGGTCCCGCCGCCGGGCCTCCCCCAACCGCTTCCCCTCCCGTTTCCAACCTCATTTCTGAGGTCAACGGGAAAGAGGGGAACACATCTCTCTCCCCCTCTCCCACTTGACCACGCGGAGCAGCCCACGCGCCTGGCCCTAGAGACGGGCTGTGGCCCTGATTTCACTTCGCTGGAAATTTCCAGACTCTTGGCTGGAGGCTCCGACTCAGAGGACCCCTCTGGGGACGAGAGCCAAGAGAAAGTGGACCACGCCCTCCCCTGGGACTCTCGCTAGCGCCCTGGGGGTCAAGCTGAGCTGCTGGCTCCACTCGGCCCCACTCATGTCCTGACCTCGTGCAGCGACCCCCTCCTCTGCTTTGGGGACCGGGACGTGGGAAAGGGAGCGTCCACCCCGGACGCACCAGGCTCCCCGATCGCCCTCGGGGGTCAGCTCCGTAGTCGCCTGCGCGGCCACAGCCCCCCCACCCCCCACCCCCGGCGTCCCAGGCTGGGGCGTCCAGGGCGCGGGGGACCCGCCTGGGTGGAGAGCAGGGAGAGGGGACGGCCACTTCCCAGCGGGGCGGAGGGGAACCTGGCGGAGAGGGCCGGGGGGCCCCCCTCCCTCCCCGCGTCCGGAGGCCGCCGGGGCTGGGCGGGCGGCGCGTCTCCGCCGGCGCGAGCCTCTCCATAAATCAGGCCGCTGGCAGGCTGCTAATTAGCTCGGGCCGAACAGAATAGAGACGGGGAGAAGCCAGGAGTGCGCGGGAGGGTGGGGGTGGGAGCCTGGGTAGGTGGGAGATGAGAATGTCCCGACCCACGAGAGGCCCCTGAGTCACTTGGTGCCCCTCCCGCGGAGGCCACTGCTGTCATTTCCCTGCCCCCCACCCACCCACCCCCCCCCAGCTGCGGGCCTCCCAAGCTGGGGCCTCCTGATCGCGCTCCTCCTCTCCGCTGGGCGCGCGGCTCCCCCATTCTGCACCTGGCGCGCCCACTCCACGTGCTGAGGCCCTGGTCTCTGGCGGGCAGCGCGCAGCCCGGCGGTAATCCTCCCCTCGCCCCCCAATATCAAAATGCAGGATTTTCAAAACTCATGGTCGGGGTTTCTCTACCGCCGGCCTGGAACGACCGCCAGGAACGGGGTGGGGGACCGGGTCTGGAGGGGAGGGCCCGACGCCTCGAGGCTTTGGCCTGCCGGGGTCCCCCCCAAGGCCTGCGGGCTGGGCGGGACGCGAGGCGGTCACCCCACGCCTCCTACCGCCGGGAGAAGGCAAGACG
The DNA here is from genome assembly GCF_902729225.1 of Pteropus medius. NCBI lineage: Eukaryota > Metazoa > Chordata > Mammalia > Chiroptera > Pteropodidae > Pteropus > Pteropus medius. The sequence continues at coordinate 2,275,964 of NW_024351648.1, forward strand.
GGTCATTCCAGATTAGAAATAACACCGAGGCTGGGGTGCTGATGGCCGTGTGAATCCGGGCACGGCGCGGGAGCGCGCGCGCGGCCGCCGTTCGCTCTCTCTTTCCCGCCCCCACCGGCCCCCAGCCGCGGGGCTCTGCGCCCCTCCCCGTCCCCCCCGCCCGCCGCCGGGAAGGACCTCTGCGATGACATCACCGCGGAGCCCCGCGGCCTCCCCGCCCCCGGCCCGGGACCCCGGAGCGGAGATTGACAGGTGTCGCTCGCAAGGACAATGCCTTCCAGGTGTCACCGTCACAGCCTCATCCCTCCTAACCCGCCTCAGCCCCCTGTACTGTCCAACCCCCTCCCCCTTTTCCTCCTCTGAGTTCCCAGCCCCCTCCCCCGTTCCTGGCATCTGGGCACCGGGGCCGGGTGTAGGGCAGGCGGCCCGGGGACCGGCAGCGGAGGGCAGGGGCGGCGGGGACTCCGCCTGCTGCCTGCCGCGGGGCTGGCTCGGGGACGCCCCGAGCTGCGGGCGAGGCGGGGACCGCGGGCGCGTGTTTCCAAGGACCCGGCGCGGTCTCTGGACGCTCCCGCCTTCGCTCTGCCCTGCCCGGCGCGCGCCCACAGTGTAGCAGACGCGGACATAATCCCGCCATCTGACAAATCCCAAATTTGGCGACCGAGCTCGGCAAGCGACGGCGACGTGTCATCTCGGGCGTAGGTGGCCGGTCTCGCCCGGGTCTCCGGAGCTGGGACGAGGGCGATGAGCTCTGCAGACACCTGCCCCGCCCGGGGCCGGGTCTCCCCATCCCCTCCCTAACTCCCTAGACTTTGTGAGAGTTTTCCTCCGGCTCTGAGCAGCGGCGCTGGGGGGGTCGGGGAATGGGGGGGGGAAATGCAGAAATGGGGGGGGCCCTCGTCCCAGGTTTGCACCAACACTGCTTCGGCGAGCGCCCACCCCAATTCGGCTTCATTATATAATTATAACCGAATGCAATTTATAGCCCAGCGGCCTGTCGGCGGCGATTTGCATCAGTTGGTGATAAGAATCACACTTATTAGATTTCTTCAAAGCCGATGGGGGTTTTCTACCCCCTTTTTTTTTTTCTTTCTTTCTTTCTTTCTTTTTTTTTTTTAAGAAGGGCATTTGTGCTAAATTGCCCAGTGCTGTCAAAAGTTTGACATCAAAGGAGCTAATATTATTCAGTTACCAGAGAAGCTGTCTGTCTAAATAAGAATATCTTAATTACTGCATGACAAAGGTAGGAGAGGGGTTGGATCTGAGAAGGGGAGACATCCAACGGGCCTTTTGAGGTGCTATCTCCACTGGACCAACGCGCCGCCCTTCATCAGGCCTAGTCCGATTTCCTTGCCTCTTGCCGTCGGCCCTCTGAACTTTATAACTATATGTAAACACGTTGTCAGTGGGGACATAATCTTCTCGGGTTCTTATTAGAAGAAATTTTCCTCCTCCCCCGTTCTAGATTAGGCAGCCGAGTCCGCTCCGTCAATGAAGGGACTAAGGTTTCGTGGACAATAATGTGGCAATTGTTGATGGTTTGTGACCCATAAAATGTGGAGGTGACTGTTCTGGCTTTGGTATGTAATTATGCAAAACACTTTCCATAAAGACTTGCCATTCGATCTAATGGCAGTTCTTGCGGCCTTTTTCAAAAAAGGGAGGGTCTATGTGCATGAGAGAAAAAGTAACATTTGTTTTAACACAGGTTTTATGGAGGGTGGGGGGGAGTGATAAATACAAACACATCGCGACGCCGCCCAAAGTATTTTTTGAGTCAAATTAAAATAATTACGAGGCGGTCTAATAAGTTAATCATAGCAACATGGACCCATCCAAACACGGAGGGAGGGGGGCTTCGGGCTTCAGCTCACCACCTCCAGACCTGGCACTGTGCTCCAGAGTGGCGAGTCACATCCCTCTCAGTGACGGATGGTGTGTGACTCCTCTCAACTCAGTCCACCTGGGTGCCTGCTGAGATCTGACGCCCCAGTCCAGGGCTGAGATGAGGAAAGGGGTAGGCTACTCTCCACCCCTAAAAGTTTTCTTTCCCTCTAAGTGCCCTCAAGCCCCAGGATTTAGGGATCTCCAGAAAGGCCCGAGGGAGGGGGTGCCAGGGATGGGGGTGCCAGGGCGGGAAGCAGTGCCTCAGTGCCCCAGCACCTTTGCAAGCCACCTGGGGGTTTGTTTTTGTTTTAAAAATAATCATATAAGAAACGTAAAAGGGCCTGCAGGAGGAGAGGCGGCATGAGATGGCACTCTGGCTGCTGGCTAAAAGCAAGCCTTTTCTCTGTCACCCCACGGGCCCCCACCCTTACCGGAGACCAGCCCCGCCACACACAGAACCGCCTCGCGCCCCGCTCTGCGGCCTTGCCGCCAGCCAGCCGCAGTGACGTTGCAGGCGACAGGATTCTTCAAGGGAGGAACGATGATTAAAAGAGAGAACCATCTAAATATCAAAGTGACACATGGGGAGACCTGGAAAAAATATTTAAGCTAATGAAAAGCAAATAAAGAAGCAGGCACTTAAGCTGGGAAATTAAATATTATGTTTAAGATGGTGCTTTCGGTGAGGGCTTGGAGATTTCCGATTCATGTACACATAATAAACACTCAGGTTTGTCATCTGGAGGTGCAAATCTGAAAGATAGTCCAACAAATGAAGTGCCGGCAAGAAGAGGAATAGAGATCGGTCCTGTCAGGGGTCAGGCAGCCTGAGATTGCTTCTAGAGATCTTTTGAAAATTTCACACGATTGAAGGCTTAGTGGGGCTTCATTGCATTCACATTTTCAAACTCACATCAGTGGGATCACAATCAAAAATAGAATTCTGGACAATTTTGATGCAAAGATGGCCAAGGGCTGCTGAGTTGCTTCTCTCACCAGCTTGTGCTCTCGCCTCCCCCTCCACCCCCCTCTTCCAAGACAGACACTCTGACATGGCTGTGATCCCCTGGATCACAGAGGGCACAGAGTCCTCAGAAAAGAAAGAGAAAATTGCATCTTGTCTCATAACTTCCTTTCAGTCAAAAGGAATTTAGGATCTTATTTCCAGCAGAAGAGGAGACATGATCTGTTTCTAGCAAGCGTAGGACCGTAGCTCAAAGGGTTTCCCATGGCAAAATTGACAAGTAGACATTTAAGCTTACTTCTTTTCTTCATTTATCCAGATTATTAGGATTTTTCATTTAGTTAGTGTTTCTGCTTCTTACCACTTACACGGACATTTCTTACCCCTGTCTATTGTACGCAGTTTGGGGAGTATAAACACGAGCATACACTTACACACATATGTATGCACACATGACTCTAATCACTAATCCGGGAGATCGGCGGACTGCCTCAGATTTCGTGGGAGTTAATACTCACTCTTATTTTGTCCACCCCCCACCAAGATGTCAGCACATTCTGGTTCGAAAAGGACACAGAAAAATCAATTGACCCACCAGGGGAAAAGAAATAAAAGGAGCCGTAGAGGGGGTGTTCTATGAAAACAGATCGACCTAAGGAACTCTGAAATGGGACCAGGCTGAGTAGATGCAAAAAACCCCAAACAAAACAACAATAACAACAACAACAAGACTAAAAACAGGTTACAGACGGCCGGGGCCAGAGAACTCTGTGCGAACAGCCGGAAGCCATGCCAATTATGCCCCACATGGAGTCATCTAAAATTAATTTCTATGGATTTGGCAAACTTTAGAAAGAGCAGAAAAAGGACAAATTTACATTCACTTTGCCAGTTTTCATTTTTTCCCGGCTATCTTAGACAAATAACGAGGTGTTTTTTTTTTTGAGGGGGGCGGCGGCAATAACCTGAATTATAGTGGAATTTCATGAACTCTGCGACCAGGGTGAGCAGAAGTGAGTCACCTGAGAAAGTGCATCTATTAGGGGCAGGGCCGCCACAGATGAAATAACTGTAAAGAATGCTTCCTGTTTCCTGAACTGTCAACTGAAAACATTAATGTTGTGTGTTCTTAAACAGGTGTGAAGAACGGGCAAGTGTAAGGGTCGCTCTCACTGGTTTTACAAAGTTCAAATCCTTGACTACTCTAGCGTCTGCCAGTTGGAACAGTCCCCCAAACCTGGGGTGCCGAGACAGGACCCGAAAAACTAGGGGGTTAGTGAGACAGGCCCCAACTGCCCCAACTTTGGTGTCCCAGGTGGAGGGGAACTCGGCTCCTGGTGCCCTGGATTTGGTGATTCTCAGAGGAAGAGGGGTTGTGTAAAGTGGATTATGTGTACTCCTCAGTTTCCACATCTAGAACCTTCACAGACACCCAAGTGGCCAATTCGGTCTGCAGAATTTCCTGCGGGTCCTGGAGGTTTTGGGGGGAGCTGCCCAGTGTCTATGGGGCAGCCCCTACTCTCAGATTGGCTTCTTCAAATAATCCCCACCCCCATCTCCACTTAAGGAACAGACGGCAGTTCCTAAGTATAACTTTAAAAAACTTGACCAGAGTTGCAAACGAAGGGGGGGGGGGCCTTTTCTTTACAGAAGGGCCACCCACAGCGCCCTCAAACTCGCTCTTTCTCTGATTCCTACGAAGAAGCAAGGCCCCCGACTGGGCTTTCAAAGCGGGGGTTTTGTGCGGTGAATACGCTGGGGACTGTCCAGGCCTCCAGGAGAAGCGCTTGGAGTGCAGGAGGGCCGGGCGGATTACCAGAAGGGAGCGGGGAGAGGCAGGAGGGGGACCCTTGGACGATGCGGACCGCGCCGCTTGGGAGTCCGAGCTGCGCCCCGGCCCCAGCTGGGAGGGCTCGGCTGAGATCGACGCCACCGAGAGCCGGGGACATGCTCCGAGCCAGGCCGGTGAAGGATCCAAGTCTGCTCGGCGGGACGTGGGAGGCCTTGTGCAGCCCTCCCTGCAGACTGCAGAGCTGGCACGAGGCTCCGTGAAAACCCCAGAACGGAGCGATCTTGAGCTCCACCCGCTTTGCCCAAAACCGAGGGGTTTTCTCGGGCCGGGAGGGGACCCGGCCAGCGACGGCGCGGAATGCGCCTCCCGCAACCTCTTAACCAGAAGCCCCAGGGGCGGGACAAGGGCGATGACTCCAAATCACAGGCTGCCGGTGACCTCCGATCCTATTAACGGGTCCCCGTTTCCTGCCATCGCCAGCCCTGGGAGCTGAGGACACGCGAGTTACCTTCCTCTCGCCGCCCCAGTATCTCTTTACAAAAAAAAAAAAGACAAGAGAAAAAGTCAGGACTCATCGCAGAATTGCAAACTAGAGGTCGGAGGCTTCACGGATCTCGAGAGTCATCGCGCCTCTAGGTTTTAAAGCAAAGAAAGCCGAAAACGACCCCAAAGCCTCGGTGCGCCGGGGCCACCCAGGCCAAAGCCTGGGCTGGATCCCCGCGCGCCCCTGGCTGGCTGGCTTCGTTCGAGTCGCGACATCCTGCGGGCACAGGACAGGCTGGCTGCGGGGTGCGCCAAGCGGGGCAGGGCAGGTGCGGGGCGCAGGCTGGGAGCTCAGGGCGCAGGCTGGGAGCTGGAGGCTGGGCGGCCACCAAAGGGACCCCATCCGCACCCTCTGTCCTCTCCCTGTCCTCTCCAGGACTCAAACACGGACACACTCCCGGGCCCGGCCGAGTGCCGCGCAGGGAAAAGCCCGCGACCGCAGGCGTTCCCACCCGCGCGGAAAAGCGAGCGTTGCAGCGTGGGAAGCCTCCCGCGCCTGCCGGGGGAGGCCCGCACCGAGGGGCGGCGAGAAAGCGCACGGACTCCCGCGTGGCCACCGTGGCCTCTTCTAAAAAGATGTTTTTACAAGAATCGTGCAACTAGAAACTTTTATTCACCCAATACAATCCTCTTTAAAGTCGTCTACACTCTAACGTCAGAGGGGCGCATTATTTAAATGACTCGTGAGGGGTTCCGCCTCCTCCAGCCAGATTTTAATCTGGGGTGCGCTAATGATTTAGCACCCCCTGGAACGCAAGGGGTCCCGCCCTCCGCCCCGCGCCTCGATTTTGCTGCTGCTGTTAATTTCCTGGACAGCCGTTTAAAGTTGAGTTTGAGACGCGCGTGCCAGGACACGACTAGACTTGCAAGTGACAGCACACCAGGAGGGGACCCGACCTTTCCTTGGGTGCCTGCAGGCCACACCATGTGAAATTGAGTGGGTGCCATTTCCTGGTCCAAGGCTGCACGATCTAGGCCCAGACATGGGTGTTTCGGCGCCACGCACGCCCGGGTGACCACACTCCAGGCGACGTTGCCACTGGCAGCTAAAGCTCTGTGCCTCGGAGGCCAGGGCTGCAGCCAGGAACTCGGGGAGATGTTTTCGACGCCACGTCCGGTGTTTGGGATTTCTTGCCAATTTCTCAGTGTGCGTCTATCCAGACAGGCGAAGATGTTGGGAGATAATGAACTCGTGGTCCAGTTACAATTAATACAGGGCGGAAAAGAAAAGATGGAAAGAGGAGGAATTAGAAGGAGAGGCAAATAAAAAAGTCTCGTGCGTTTAGTCGCATTCCTTTACCCCGGTGGGGCGCATTTAGTTCCCGACGGTCCAGCCGCGGGGACAGTGCGCGCCGTTTACTGTAACCGATTTGCTGTTTTAACACCTTTCATGGGGACAGCAATGCGTTTCAGAAAAGTTGCCGGCGCGGCCTGAGGCGGCCTGTCCTTCTCCGCCCGCGCCGGCCGCCCGCCGGCCAGGCAGAGCTGCCCCAACGGGGTTGGGGACACAGGGCTCCGCGCCGCCACCCTGGGGCCCTGGAGAACCCATCCCGGACAGCGGACGCCCCTGATACCTTGGGGAACCCGAGTGGGCGGGAACCGAAGCTGAGACCGAGTAAGGGACGAGGACAGGACCTAGAATTACAGAAACTGGGGAAATCTATTTGCGATCGGGAGTAAACTCCGCGCGCCCTCTGACGTCTCTGTTGCTATTGGATTTGCATTTTCCCGCGCTGCCCTAGGCCCGGGGTGGTTGGACAGCGCCACCTCCTCTCTCCCTTCCCCCAGCCTTGGCCTGGCCTCTCTGGGTCCCTGCTCGCCCCGAGGACACAGGGTTTCCTGCGCTGTGCCCAGGAGCCAGAAGTTGGGGCCCATGCTGGGAATCCCCGTCATGTGCGCCCCTGAAGCCCGCACAGGCTCTAACCAACCTCCCCAGCCTCAGATTTCGCCGTGTGCGCGGCAGAGCCTCGGAGCCAGCAGCATCCATCACCAGAACTCCCAGCCGCAGCTTCTGGCCTCCTTCCTGGGCCCGTGGAAACTTTGTTTCCACCTCTCACTCGCCTGTCCCCTTCCCCCCAGCAGTGTCCTCGCTCAGACCCGAGAACCAACTTGTCTCCTTTCACTTCTCACCAGCCCCTGTCGCCTGAGTCACACAACTTCCTCGGCAGAGCACACTTTAGATTCATAGGCCTCCATCAGCGCCAGGACAGCCAGGGGCTCTGGCCTTCCTTCGGCTCAGTCTTAGGCAGAGTCGCTGGAGCGCAGCGGGTTGAGGGAGGTGCATGCGTTGGGGTGGGGGAGATGCAAAGTGGTCCCCCTCCCCACCGCCCCAAGAAGATCCCCATGGCTAGTTTAAAGAGGCCCCAAGGGAAAGGCCAGTCCTGGAGGCTGGCGGGTGCTTCACCGGCCCTACAACGGTGGCCAGACTGTGGCTGGGACCTACGCATTGGTCCCCAGGATGCCCGCGCCCTTGGGCATCCTCAGTCTCGCGATGCGGGTCGGCAGAGAAGGCTGAGAATTTCACCGCGGCCTCGCAGGCTCCTTCCTCCCTGTGCCCTAGGAGTGCGAAGCAGAAATCTAGGAGTCCCGACAGAACTGTCGCCGTGGGGTTGGGACTGTCATCAGGGGATCAGAACAGGCCAGGAGGAGCATCTGCCTCCCAGGGAGGAGAAACCAGCCTGGGGTCCCACTTTCTGGCCTTTGTTTGGGGTTCGCCTACGCATTGTGTGCGCGCGCACGCGTACGAGGTGGACCGCGAGAGGAAGACAGGATGCGGGCTCTGCACCCACCGAGCATCGATCTGACTCCAACTGATCTTTCCTTTTCCTGGGAGATCTTCAGCGTCCTCCCGGGCGTGCTAGACGAAAGGTCGTCTTCCGAAGCAAAAAGCTGATTGCTGTCGGAGGCATCCGGCCACCGGAGCCAGCCTGTGCTTTGGGGCCCACAGAGCAGGGGCGCAGTCACCCAAGTCCCACGCCCACATCGACTTCTCTGCCAAATCAAGGTCTTCTCTCTCCCGCGTGTCCAGGACATGAACTGGTGGGGTCTCCTTGACGCCTGGTCCTCCTGTGGCTTCCCACGGGGACGGGCAGGTTAGGGCAGGATTGGGGAGGAGGGTGACATTTGCATCAAGGCGGGAAAGCCAGCTTCTGGCTTTGCCGGAAAGCCTCAGGGGCTGTGTTGGGGGTCGGTTGCTTTAAGGCCGGGCTGAAGGAAGGGAAAAAGCAGGTCTACCTGCCCGCATCTGGATCTCGGTTTCTCCCTGAGTCTCCGATTTGCACCTCAGCTTCCCAAGATGCGACAGGCCCGCACCTGTCTCACTCCGCATCTTGGCGAGGGCGTGGGGACCCCCAAGGGAGAAGGGGCTTCAGAGCACGTTAAGGAGTCAAGGGCAAAGCCTCGATCTGCTGGCCCTGAGTCAGTAGCAAGGCCTGGGTGGGTCTGGCTGACAGGAGACCCTCTTTGCCCGTGACCGCTGCCAAGACTGGGTTTGTGATGCGCCCGGGGCCCGGATACCACTGTTCTGCTTGTGCCGTGCACTCCCAAGCCTGACAAAACCCGCATCCTGGCATCTATGTCCTTCCTGTCTCTGGACTTTGCTCAGAAGCGATTCCCGACAGATCTTAACCTTTGCGCAGCAACGTCCATTGCCACAGGCCAGACAGATTCGTTTGGAAAGGAGAAGGAGGAAGAGAGAAGGAGAATTGAAATGCACCCCAAGCTTTGCACCCAGAGAAGCACCCCCCTTCCCTGCCTTCTCTTTAGCCTCACAACCCCCTCCAGACATAAATACTATCACTCTCTCCTTTTTGCTGCTGGGTAAACTGAGGCTTGGGGAATACCAAGCTTAGCCAGCTAGGAACAGGCAAGGCCTGAATGGGGCCAGGCCTATGTCTCACCCAGACTGGCCTTGGAAGGGACAACCAGCTCCCTTGGAGGACTGAATGGAGCCTCTCTGTGGGACAGAGCGGTGACCTTTCCTGAAAATCTGTCCCAACCCTCAGAGAGCCAGGAAAAGGACCCCTGGCAGAGTCCAGAGCCTGGACCGCCCAGCGAGTCCCTCGGTGGCACAGCCTGCTGCTCTGAGGGCTGGCAGTCAGCACGCCCCTGCTCTTTCTGTTTCAGAGGTGTTTGCTGTGTCACCGGTCCCTGCAGAAGCGCATTTCTGAGAGCGCATTTAAACGCCACTTGCATTCGTGAGGGGGGATGGGAGGAAGGAAAGAGAAATAAAAGGCACCTATGCTACTGGGGCTGAACACAGGTTGTTGGTCCACGGCTAACAGTACCATTTGCAACATCGAAACGAGCAGTTTCATTTCAAATGCTCCCGACGTGCTCCCTGTTTGATGAGGAGAGAGAGACACTGGATACAAATGCCACAGAAGAACTTCCTTTCCTAAGTCCAGGTCGCTCATGGGGCCCCAAGAACATTCTCAGGATGGGGCAGAAAGCTGTCCCCTGCTGTCCCCGGAAGTACCTGTCTGCAGGTGCTAATGGAGGCCAATTAGCAAGGAAGGCCACTCCCCACGTGTTACTTTTCATCCACTTCAGCTCTCCTTTCCTAAATTTAATGAGGAGGCAAAGACTTTAAAACTGATTTTTCGTTTCCAGCTAGAAAAGCGGATTATGCCTTGAATATAACTTATGTCATGGCAAGAACAGAGAAGCATGAAATATTCCACTAAACTGGTGTGGGTAGTGTTTAACTTCACTTTTTTCTTTTCCTTGTTAGTTTTTCTTTTAAAAAGTTTCTCAGGAAGGTGATTGTGATTTCTTATCTCTTCGTGTTCAGTGAATTTAGGAAGACCCCCTCCTTAGAAACTATATATGTTCATAGAATATCTTTTTTCATAGCTAGCAAGACAATCACAAACAAATCTATGTTTGTCCAGACACAGACTCGGGCAAAGCAAGTGGAAGCAACCATGAGGGTAATTCGATCTATCTACCTGTATCCTGTCCCTTCTATTATTAAGACCTGTAACGTCAGCCGTTAACTTGTATCTGAAGAAGCTCTGAGCTGTGTGATCCAGGCACGTTTGTCCTTCATTTATTTGTCATTTAATTGAACTCTCGCAACAAGCATACGATACAATTAGTTTATTATCCCCATATTATACATGGAGACACCGAGGGACGAAGAGATGATACACAGCTGTTTCGCCCAAGAGGTTTTGCTCATAAAATCAATATCACAGCGTTTTCCATTTTGGCTTATAAGCAAAGAGTATCTGAATTTAAGGATGTTTTTATTTGGGGGGATGGGTGGATCGAAAAAATTCCTCCTCCCCCCTAATTGTCTCAATTTTTCACATCATAATCATTTTGAAAAGGATCACTTCCTTACGAGATCCCAATGTTTTTCTCTGTCTGCAATGCAATGTCACGTGTATAGGTTTTTCCACAAACACTCAGAAGTTGGCCTGGACGGTTTCCTGTTTTGGCGCCTGCCAGGACTAATTTTCTCCTCTGTGACAAGGCTCTTTGCTTGTTCTTCACTGGGCAGGGTGTGATCGAACAGGCAGATCATACCAGGGAAGGGGCCTTGGTGAATGAGACCTACACAGATGCTGGGGTGCTGAGGAGCCAGGGCCCTGTCCCCTGGGAAACCAGCTCAGGCCAGCTCTCTTCGTGCCTGACTCAGAATCACCAACTGTGGTTCACGGAGGCAGGACAGCCCCAAAACAGAAGGGAGAATCCAAGGCAAGGTGGTTCAGAGTGGTTCAGAGTCAAGCTTGGCGGCCAAGTGCAAGGTCAAGTTACATGTCCATGAAGCTAAGCATCTAATATTTTTAAGGCCAAACAACAGAGTAACAGAAAGTATTCAAATCTTCAACTTAGAAGGAGCCGCCCTGCGTGTGTTAATTATCTGGTGGGAGGTGGTCACTTAGTCCTAGGGGACAGCTGTGCTTCCCTGGTTATGCCCCGGGCCTATTTCGCATTTAGATCTTCCTGGCTTGTGAAGTGGGTCATGGTATGGAGGTGGATGTGTGTGTGGTTAAGGCCTTGGATCTGAGTGTGTAGCACAGAGAATACAAGGACCTAATAGAAGGGAGAAGAGAGATTATTTTCCTACTCTCCATGGAAACGCTCTCATTTATGCATTTATTTAACGTCCACTTACTGAGTGAGTCGGATGCTCCCAGTGAGGTACAAGGCACTTGTGGACACAAAGATTAATAAGTCGCAGGCACCGGCCTCAAGAAGTTTTTAAGTTTGTCAGGGAAAGGCACGAAACACGATATAAAACACTCTGAACACTGGAGTCCCTGTCATTTTCATCCAAGAGGAGTAGATTTGAAATCGTTTTCAAGAGGATGGATGTTTTCTGTTTTTTGTTTTTTTGTGTTTCTTTTTTTTCCATTATTGTTTTGTCCAATTGATGAGCTGCGTTTAGATCTTCATTTTAGTGTGAGTAGATCTGGCTCCCGGGGCATTTACCTGAAGATTTAAGGCAGAGAGACGGACACATACAAGTAGACAAGATTATAGGAATATCACAGGAGATTAGTACAAGGAGCATTGTGGCCAAAAAAAAATTCCTGCATGTATTCCAAATTTTGCACGTAAGCCAAGAGTATTGGTATCACTGGGTTTCTCTTCGATGCTTGCCTTTCTATCAAGAACAGACGCGACCTGCTGTTTTGGGTAGTTCTGTGTGTCACTCTCTCCCTTAGGGTTGGAAAGTCCTCAGAGACTGGGAAGCACAGCTGAGTCACCCATGTCCCCAGCCCCTGGCACGGTGCCAGGCACATCATTCGCGCTCAGGGCTTTCTGAGTGAATGACGGATGCGAGTTTAAGAAACGCTGGTTTTTAATTTGTGCTAATGCTAGCTGGAGCGTCCCCGAATGTCTCTTTAGGTTTGCCATTCCGAGTTTTTAATTGTGATCGCATAGCGCCGTCGTCGTCAGCTCGTTCTTATTTATGGTGGGACCATAAATAGACATTCAGTTGTGACCTCTGCCTCGATGTTGGATAGTCACGTCCAAGAAACTCAAGAACCCCAAGTTTAAAAACTACTGTAATGGGGGCTTTGAATCGATGTCGACTCGTTTGTTGCTTTTGTCACTTCTTAGTCTGACGGTAAACCTTCCTATACTGGTCTTTTTTACCATGTATGGCCAACAAGTAAAATCTCAGTTGACCAAAGTTCACCTTGGTGCATCTGTTTTGTAGCTGATGTCGTTTTATGTACAGTCTGAACGTTAGTCAAGATACTTTCTCAGTTGGACTAACGTGTGGTTAAGGAGACAGTATTTTCTTCCTATGGCATCCATGTAACTTTTGGATGCCTAAGGAATGGAAATATTCTGGCTTCTTAAAAGGTAGTATCTTATAACTTCTTGCCTGGGGAGAGGGCAAGACTTGTGTAGGAAGAGGGATTAATCTAAGATGTTTTGATGCCGTTTTTATTTGCCCCGCTGCTCTGAGCTAACATTTTCCAACATAAGCACCAATTAGATCTTGGAAACAAGCATGAAGAAAAGCATAAAATGAGATCAAAACACGATCAGCTCCCTCTGAATTTTACCTTATGTTTTAGCCAGTCTATTGGCTCCTTGGCTTGGAATAATTTCAAATTCCCACTGGCTTAGTGGCAAGACATCTTCTCATTCTTCTTTGCTAAATACATTCTCGCTTAAAAAAACAAAAAAACGAAAAAAAACCCTCCTTACCGCCCCATCTCCCTTGTGGCTTCTCATTTTCGAATTCAAATTGCAAAGGAATCTGCAAGTAAAATAGAATACATTTTGGAGGACTTTGTTTGCTGTTTTTCGCAGCTCTAGGGAGCAGTAGAAATTCTCAGTAAAGAAGTTTATAGCTTTCATTTCTTTTGCTTTGAGGAGGCCCTGTTAACCTAATCGCCTCAGAGATACTGGTGTCTCGGTACTCAGACAGCTGAGGTATGGCACAGATACCATCCAGTCGCAACTTGTGACTCAAAGAAAAGAAAACCTTTGAGGCTGTAGGCCTCTGGGGGACTTCTATTTTTTAAGTTAATATTGAGGTACGATTGTCATCTCACATTAAATTCATTTCAGGTATACAACACAACGATTCCATGTGTCTATATATTGCAAAATGATCACCACGGAAAGTTTGCCTAACACCTGTCACCGTACATAATTACAATAATTTTCCTGTGACGAGAACCTGTAAGACCTGTTCTAATAACAACTTTTAAATATACAACATAATATTATTATTAACCGTAGTCGCCGTGCTGTAGATTACACCCCCAGGACTATTTATTTCATAAGTGAAATCTGTGCTTTCCAAACACCTTCCCGAATTCGTCCTGCTCCCCACCCTTGCCATGGCTGGCAGCCACCAATGTGTCTTTGTGTCTACAAATCCATTTTTCTGATTGTTGTTGTTTTTTAAGATTCTCCATACAGGTGAGATCGGAAGGTATTTCACTCAGCATGATGCCCTCGAGTTTTATCCACGTTGTCATAAGCGGCAAGACTGCCTCCTTTTTATGGCCGAATAATATTCCATGATATGTCAGTTTCTTTTTTTTCACATCTAGGCAATTGTAAATCATCCTGTAACGGGTTTTTTCAGATAAGCACCCCCAAGCGGAATTGCTGGATTCAAGCTCTCTTACTGGCAGTATTAAAATAAGATTCCAGAGAGCTCGTGACAACAGATTCATATGAAATTGGACGACGCAAATGACACAAAAGATAGGAAATTCATTTTTAGGTCGATTGCCAACCTTTCCGCCTTCTGGTGGCTCTGCAAAGACGCTAAAAAGCGCCGACTCCACTTTTGAGGTTCCGATATGAAGCCAAGATAGTACTTTTTGCCATTTCGGAGAATTATGTTCACGCACGCAGGCCTACACCTAGGAATCGAAATAATTATTACGAGTGAATCGATTTAATATTCTCTGTGCAAACATTTCCAGGAAATAATAAAGAAGGAATATCTATTACATCATTATGGAATAATCGCAAATAACATTCTTCAACCCATGATTACATATAAAAAATATTGGGAGGACAACAAAGAATTCGTTCATCGCTGGATAGATACTAAATCACTAGTTATTTGGGCATTTTTATAAAAATCGTAGAACACATTTCTTACTTTGCAACCATAAGTTTGCTTTGCACACATAGATTCAATCTGTTTTCCATCCATGGACAAATCAAATAAAGAGCTGGCACTAAATTCTGTCTCTCGCTGAGAAAGGTAAAGCTGAGAACAAACAGTTAATATTTACCTGTCAAAAAAGCAAGTATTTCAGAGAAGTGAGCTATTATCTGGGCATAAATCTGAAACTGAAAAAAAGGAAGTCGAGTGAGTTATAGCAATAAGGTTTTTTTTTTGGATTAACCTGATTTGAGAGAAAAACTGAAGAAAGACAAAGTATGTCCTGTAATCGGACTATCTAGAAAAGGATTTTGTGTGAAGGGGCAATTATCCCAAACCTGAAATTACAAATTTATACAGTCAAAAGAGAAAAATAATTTTAATTTACAACTCTAGATGCTAGCGCATTTCCTTTTGTAGAAAGTGTGGCTGCCTGTGCTGTGTTTGACGACCTTCCGTGGTCACCGATGAAAAAATTCTTCCTACGTTGCCAATTTAGAGAGCATAAATTACTGGGAACCTATATGGAATAAATTATTTTCTTAAGCCTTCTCAGATGTGCAGCCAATGGAGATTTTAAGGCAGGAAGGAAATGCGAAATTTAGCTCAAAGGGGCGTTGGTGATATTTGGAGTTCTCTTCGGAGCTGTCATCTGTGTGTATCTGTGAGTGGATTATGGGGACCACATTCCAACCTGAGGCTTTCTCAGCTCTTCAGAAACCCGGCGTGTGGCTTTCTTCCCAGATTTACATAAAGCGACAAGGAAATATTGCAACGTGTATGTGGCATGGGGCCCGGGGTGGGGTGGGGTGGGGGGATGAAGAACTGCACTTGAGTCACAGACAGGACAAAGAAGGAAGGTGTCACTGACCCCAAATGTGCCATTGCCCGACTTGGCGTGCCTTTGTCAAAAACCCCTTCGCCACCATCTTTTTCTGTAAAGTCATCGTAAGTGCAATTTCTGGGAACTCAGAAATGCAAGCTAAGTTTAATGGATTTGTGGCTTTCCTCCTTGCCCATGATGAAGTGGTGCTTCGGCTTTTGAAAGGTGAGGGGAACTTTGCATCAATGCAGAGATGAGATGCTGCCTTCTCTAAACTGAAATGGAAATCCTGCTCCAGAATTCATTATTTCACGTGAAGGACGACGGCGAACATTTGAATCTGCTAAACGGTTCAACGGGTCAAAATACAGTCAGACCATTAAAAGTTAAATGAATTGGAACATTGAAAATCATTGGGAAATAACGTGGATGTGAGAGTTTCTAGGTTCCCTGGTGATCTTTTTGATAGCCTTGCAGTACCTTGACATAAATGGGAAATAGCATCTCTCATCTAAAGACACCGGATATCCTGATGAGGGGTTGACACTTCCTGGGGCTTCTTTAGAGAGGATGAGAATAGGTTCATCCTATAGCAGGAGTCCCCACACCCCTGGGTCCCTGGCCTGTTAGGAACCGGGCCTCACAGCAGGAGGCGAGCCAGTCAAGCTTCATCTGTATCTGCATCCGCTCCCCAGCGCTAGCATCACCGCCTCAGCTCCGCCTCAGGTCAACAGGCACTAGACTGTCGTAGAAGCACCGGTCCCTGGTGCCAAAAAGTTTGGGGACCGCAGCTTAAGATGACCCCAGCTCGTAGCTCGATCACAAATACACGAGAGACCTTAAACCGCAAAAATACCCCACTTAGCTGTTCTCCGATTCTTGACCCTCAGAAACTGTGAGATCATAAATATTTATCATTCGAACTTGCCAAGATTTGGTTAATTTGTTACATAACTATAACTACTAGTACATCCCTAAGAAGTAACTCGCACAGTGTCTGGTATCGACCAGAAAACTAATAAATATTTGTTGAGTGAATTAATTACACTGGGTAAATGAAAAGTTGAATTTATATCCTTCCACATCTTTCCCTGTTTTTATAGCTTCTTTTTAAGTAGCTTCATGGGCGAGCGTTTCTGAGAGACAGTCTCTTTAATTATTAAAAGTGTAGTCATTCGACAAATATTTATTGCTGTTGCTATTTGTCAATGAACCTCTTTTCAACTGTGAAAAACTCGTGAGCTCATCTGAGCTTCTGCCAAGCTTTTATAGAGAGGTATTTATTGAAGCTCTCTCTGCCAGTGTCTCTGCTTCTAGAAGTCAAAACCCAGATTTTGGGTTAGGGCGACACAACCGACCAAGACAAGCGGAAGATCAGTGGAGGGACAGAAGTTATGTCTATACTGACAAAGTCAAGATCTTCACAGGTAACGATGAGACCAACCATTGAATAACGCGATGTGAATAACGCAAAGACATTCGACAGTTAAGGGAAGCGGCTTGAGGCAATGTGGCTCGGCCACGTCACCCTCCGTGGTGTGCCGTGTGGTTGGACCTGGCCTTTGAGTCACATAATCTGGTTGAGAATCCCACCTCATCCTTTTACCAACCACGAGAACTTAAATAACTCATGGAATCCCTTGGGGCTTATGTGTGTGTGTCAACAAAATGCATGTAAGACTTTGGAATAATCAAGAACATGAAATAAAACCCAGCTCTACACATCTTCTTCGTATCTCTACTTTCTATCCGTGAGCAGCTATCAAAGTCTTAACAGACAGTATAGGTAATTCATAGAGATTTTGCCCCACTGGTAAATCTCCTGGGGTTAGTGAGGTCGCTTTCAATCGCAAGCGATGAAACCTCACTAGAAAACGGCTTACTCAAAAAGAGGGCGTGTTTGGGGGAAATAATGCAAAAAAAAAAAGAACGAGGGAGAGCGAAATGTGCAAATAACGCCCCTAAGAAACTCTTTTGGGCCTGCTTTTCTTTCCGTTGGCTTCGTTCTCAGGTATTTTCTTTGCAAGAGAAGCAAAGATGGCTACTAGTGCCTGAAAGGCTGTATCTGACTAGTTTAGCATCTTCGTCAATAATGATATCAGATTGGGTCACATGTCCAGTTCTGAAAAAAATCCCCATCGTCTCGATTGGTCAGGCTTGGGTCAGCTGGCTACGATGGGTAGAGTCAGCCTTGCTGAATTCTTCAGGGCTGAGCATAGAGCTAAAGGAAAATCACAGGGCCATTATATAAAGGAGGAACGGTGCCAGACAGAGAAAAATTCCAGATCCCTATTCTAGTATATAAACTATAAAACAAAATTTTCAACCCTTGTTAGTGATCGGTCTTCCCCAAATAAGTAATTTTAAAGGTGCTCTGCAGATGCTGCTGGCTTATTCTTTAGTTAAGATCTCTCTCTCTCTCTCCCTCTCTCTCTCTCTCTCTCTCCCTCTTTTTAATCCCCAGGAAATCCCTATTATTCAAATGGATTTACCTTTGCTTAATCTGTAAGCACTGCTGGTTCCAAGCGCAACTGTGTGCAGAAGGAGAACCTGGAGTTCAATGTTTGACTTTTCTGTAGGTGCCAATTACCATTTCCTAGAGTGGCACCGCCACTCCCTTCTTCAAATATCATCCATTCATTGATCTGTGCGGGAAGAGTCCATCGTGTCCACTTAATCCTTCTCAACTATCACACGTAAAACACTCCCTACGTCCCGCCTAACTCCATCAACAGACTATGCCTGTAAATAAACCCTATCCGTTGATATTTATTTAGCACATTATTTCCTAAGTTCTTGCATGGAAACCATTTCATTCGATCACCACGGGAGCTTAGGGAGGCAGGCAGGGCAGATGACGATATTATCATTCTCATACCGTAAGAGATGAAACAGAGAGGGAGTGGTAATATGAGTCTTTGGTTTCTGGATTTCCCTACTCTGTCTGGGTGAAGGCAGTCGTGTTGGCCAGAACCTAAAAGGAAAAATTCTGGAGTCGAACAATCAATGATTTGAAGACTGGTTCTGCTGATTGTTAGTTGTGCAATCTTGGGCAAATTCCTTATTAACTTAGCCTCACATTATTCATCTGTATTGTTATAATCATGCCATACCTCACGGGATTCTCGTGATGATTAAATAAAAGAATGTACGGACTGCATTTAGCAGAGGTTCTGAATTTAGCCTCTGCTTGAAGGCGCTATCGTCATAGCTATTGTCACATGTCACTAAATGTAGATTTAACCTGCATTCACGAAGGGAAATAAAGAACGAAATCATTTAGCTGGATTCTGCCTCCTTTTGAGGTGTGAGTGAACTAGAAGGACACCTTGCCTTAACCAGTTCTTTACCTCACCACGCTCGCTTTCTAAATGATCTATTGACGTTTTTACATTTCGCTTGCTCCCCACAAAGCCAGTACATGCTGTGTGTATTCGAAAGATCAGAAGGTTAATACTAGTTTACATATTCTAGAAAGCGAGTGAAACTTGGCAATAGGATGAAACAGTAAAGTTTAGACTTATGTAAAAACGACAGCATTCATTTGGGTCTTTCTTCTTAGGCTAAATAAGTCCCCAAGGAAAGTATTTCTCCCATTTTACTTTGTTTCCCACTTTTCCCAATTCAAACTGCATCATAGATTTTCCCATTATTAGGTTTAGAAAAGGTAAACCATTTACTTCAACCAGCCCTGGTTCTTCTGTAATATACAATGGCTTCACAGATAATGGTCAAAAAAAATCATTTGCTCCGAGTAGAACCTTATCGGCAGGTGGTTTTGTGAAGTTAAGGCAAACAGCAAACACATTCTGAGAACGGGCAGGCTTTCCTGTTGGTCATTTCTTTTCTCCATTCATGACCACTTAATAGTGTGGTACAGGTGGGACTCGGCAATGGCAAGCGGCGCCGAATGAGCAACACCGAGGTCTAAATGTGGGCGCAGAAAAGCGAGAGATCGTGGACGATGGCCGTGGACGTGGAGGAGGCTGGGTGTGCGTGGATGCGGGACAGTGAGGAGCGAGTAACCTTAGCTGGATCGTGGAGAAAGCTGGCGGGAGATGGGGCGGAAAAAAACCCCCATAGGGACCAGAATGAGCAGAACGTGTAACAATAGAAACTTCTCTAGCTACTCCCCCCAACCTCATGAAGAAGCAGAGGACGTCCATGGTCTCGATTCTTCCCAGGGGAAAGGGGATTTTCCTTGAAAACCAGGCTTTTTTGGGGAGATGAAAGAAAAAATGTCTGAACACTTATTATGTGCCAGGCACAAGTTTTACTTGCTTTCTATTGATTTAAATTTAACACTATCTTGTGATATAGACAATATTGTCCTATTCTGCAGATGAGGATGTTGAGGCAAGGTGACCCAGTTGATGGGAGGCAGAGTCAGGACTGGACCCCAGGTGGTCTGGCTTCTGAGACTATCCCCTCCACAGAGAATGTTTATAGCGGTGGGATGTCCCATGAGCTGATTCAGGAGTGCCTTGTGGTACAGTGCCATGCACAGATACAGAACTCTCGTGACACTAACTCATCGTTTTTTAAGGGAGGGCAGGATGATGTTTTAAAACAATGTGCTTAGGAAAATAAGGAGGTACTCGAGCTCCAAATTATAACTGCTATTGTGAGCGACGGTGGTTTACTACTGAAGAACTTCCAGACACCGATTATCTCTATTTTTGCTTTCTCTTAAACATGAGTAATAAAAGCAGACAGGTCAATATCTGTTCTCAGGAGGTAACAACGTATTTTCAGCACTGCTACGTTTTATTAAAATGCAAAGACTACGTTTTACTATGACTCCTATAATTTTATTTTGTTCTGTAATTTTTTAAAGCAAAATTTCTTTCTTTTTCTTTTTTGGTAGATAGTGTGGCATTTTTTTTTTGTCCCCACATAGAAACGTGGCCTCCAACCATACAAAATACAAGGTGTCTCTTTCAGAAGCTCATAAGTTAGAATGTCAAAGGTGCCATATTGCTTCTGATGCACCTGCAGTGGCATAAGTAAAGTCCAAGAAACTACCCCACATTTGTCATTGCTGACATTCAGAGAATCAGATTAAAAATCCAAAACATTGTGTAATGTTTATATTACCAGGGGAAAAAAAAAAAAAACGCTTCTATGCAAAAAAATTTCAGGGACATCTTTAATTAGTTCCTGGAATTGATTTTTGCATTGTTTAATTTTGTGTCCCTGTCGCAAAACGTTTGTAATGTTAGATCAAGTTATTTGATCTTTATACGTTTGTCATGTTAGATCAAGTTATTTGATCTTTATTTCCGCTTTTTCTTTTGGGACATGTGAGTATGGGCAAACATTTTTAAATTATCCTGATCAAGCGTGGGGGACATCTTTCAGCTGACCCCACTTGTAATCAAGCGTAATCTTCTAGAAGAAGGCAAATTGATTGCTTCTAGAATCCTTCCAAACTAGCCGGAAGAGTGGGTCATACATTATCTTGTCCCTTTGAAAAATCCAACCCAGCGATTGATTTTCTGACTGCCAGTGGCAGCAAATTCCTCAGGATGAATTCTACCAGGTGAAGAAGTATTTCCTATAATTCTCCTTAAATTTCCTCAGCGTTAACTTTTCTAAGTGGCCCAGTCTCTTATGGGACAATGTAATAAGGATCTATCGGTTTTACTGCCCAGTACTTATCTTTAATGCCTAAGTAAATCTTTCGTATTCTCCAGCCCAGATTTCGTAATTCTAACTTTCTAGATCTGGCTGTGAGAGATTTTCTACACTGCACGCAATTCCTCGCCCGGTTCTGGGGTGCCACATTCCTTAAGGGGAGCAAACAAAACACGAAGTTAATATTGCAGAGAAACAGATATTATTCTCCTCTGTCATATCCTACAATGTCCTCTCTTATTTTTTTCTCTAGATTTTTGCCCAAATGTGCATCCCCACCCGCACCCTCCGGTGATATGATTTCTAGTGCTTTCGTTCGTTTTGCAATGTCACCGTGGAGATAGAACTATCTGATGACAAGAAAATTCCTGTCAGGCTTTCAAACCTTAAGTTAAAAAAATTGTATCTTAATGACACGTAGTTTGTCATTTGTTTATGGAGATGTGTGTGCGAGTGACATGGAGCTTCATGCTCGTTGATAAACTGGCTTGGAAATATGTTTGAACCGGAGACAGGGCCCAGAAGGACCAAAAAAAAAAAAAAAAAACCACACAAAAAACGAAAAACAAAAACATAAAATGGCGGTCTGCGCTGAGGCAGGGACGATTTTAATTTTGTTTTCATTTCGATGTTTCTATGAGGAGAAAAGAGAGGAAGGAGGTAAAAGAGGGAGAGGCCACAAGGTGAGAGGTAGTCGAGGGGGCTGTCGAGGAAGTTCTCCTGGGGGAAGCTATGTTCAAACTGTCGCGTGAGGATGGGTGGCAGTTGGCCAAGGACTTAAGGGAAGAAGAAGTCACGCACCAAACACACAGAGCTTATGGCAAGGAGCTGAAGGGCTTCTGTCTGCCAAGCTGGAGGGCAGTGTTCTAGGGGGACGGTCACGGGTGAGGCCATCGAGGCTTGGCGTGCCTGCTGCTGCTTTGAAAAGAAAACTAAGGAAAGCCATTTGGGGAAAAGTAGGTCCCCCTCCCACCCCGTTTAAAGCTAATAAAGATTAGATAGAGTTGGAATCATTACAGTCCTTTGAAGTAGCTTTACAACTTCAAAGAAGAGAACATTAGAAATTCAAGAATATATCAAACGTCTGTATCCCTGTGTCCCCTTCATTATATGGGGACCTGAATATGGCATAAGGGGTAGCCCAGGAGGTGACTCTATCTGTAAACTGGAAAAGAGTCTCGATTAGTGTCGAAATATATATATATTTTTTTCTTTGAGGGTATCGGTATCAGGCACATATATAGAGACACCATAGAAAATTCTGTTTGGGGTACTTAATACTTTTAATACTAGCTGTCAAATTTTTCTTCTTTTTTTTTTTTTTCAGTCAAAGCCATAAAAATCATACAAATGAAGCAACTTTTTAGTGTTCCCACCCCGGGCAAGGGTCTCTCTCTTGACAAGGACAGGAAATTAAAGGTCACAGTAAAGTTCTCTGCTCATCTTCTTACTTCAAAGCTCTGGTGGTGTCTGGAGCTAAAAGCCTCTGTCTCCTTCCATTCATCTACCCACATCTTCATGACAAGAGATAAAAGGACATTTACTTTCAACGGAGGAAGAAAAGTTTCTGCAAAAGGCCCAGCATAGCTCTGCCTGATGGAGCCCTCACTCGTCCTCACTCATTGAATGCCAAGAATGCATCGTGGGTCCATACGCTCTTCCGAATCATTCTCGCAGAATCAGCTTAACGTCCTGACTACTGCTTCTTCACCGTAGGTAAGCCCTACTGTGTGTTTCTGTCTGGCCTGACTAAGGCAGGTGGTTAGAAGAGATTCAGATACAGATTCTCTTTTGCGAACGTAGCGTTCTATTTTGAAGTTTCGTTGGGGGAACCAATGTAAGGTCCTAAACCATCATTCAATGTTTGGTTTCAACATCTTTTTATAACCAGAAAAATTAAAGTTAAAGCAGAGGTCATGTGTCAGATTATTAAACAGCCATGACTCAAACGTGTCTCCACAGCGGCAGACAAATGCTTTGGACGCAAAGGGACACATGGCCTGTAGTCAGTGTCTCTATGCTTCAGGCAGATCTTTCACTTAAACTTTTGAAACTATGTTTTCCCTCAAGGGATATCTAGGACAAAACTCTTTTGCTTAGACATAGTTTAAAGCAGTTTTCACATAATATTTTTCAAAAGATTTAAAACGAAAATTATTTTATTCAAATACAATACATATCTGGGGAGGCTATGGGCCAGGATAATGTGTGCACTAATTCAGATTCAAAGAGGCCACACTTTTATTGTGAGGGGCTGGCTCTAACTCTGAGGGCACAGAAAGTTCTAGAAAAGTAGAGAAATTTCCCTGGGCCTGTGTGCAAAGCACATTTAGAGTGGGAAACGTCACTTTGATGCTGATTCTTTCCTTCTTTCCTTTGGGCCTCATTTCCTTTTCTTATGACTCTGTGAAGCTGCGCCAGGACCTGTGAGGCAGTTGGGTGGAGAGGAGAGATGAAGGGAAAAACCCTCCTCCTTCTGACCTTCTCCCTTCTTTCTGTTCTTCCCACAGGACTGATGGGCTCAACAGTCTTAACACCTGGCCGTGGCCATCCCTTTAGATGACTCTGGCGGAGCCGCGTGTCCTACGGTTCAACTTCTCGAAGCTGCCCTGTCTGTAATTCCTAGATAGGCTTTTGAGCTCTGCTCTCGTGTTTCGGCTTTATAGTGCTTTAAAAATGTTTTGCTCCAAGTGCGCCCTTAGTGTCACGCTTTATTAATGAGATACGACTCGTGTTAGCGAGGGCCTACTCTGGAGCCATATGCCCTGAAGAAGTTATTGGGTTTCCTTGTTTACCCTGAGTTAAAAAAAAAAAAATGCCATTCACTCTGACCTCATGACAAATAACCCTGCCCGTGCAGTTAAAACAGGAAAAAAACGAGTTATCTGATATCGTGAGGGCAAATCAGCTGATGGACACATATTCCACTGGCGTGTGGGCATCGCGAGGCTCCCTAGATTATTAATGAGGAACGCACACGAGAGAAATTTCTCTTCGGTTTGTTTGCCAACTTCCAAAATAAACCCGATGCAAGGAGCTATAGCTACAGCGTGTTTGGTTTTTATTGCTAGCACACATCATTATGTCATTATACGAGAATTGCCCGAAGAAATCTGAAGAAATTAGCAGACGGGTTGCTTAATGGCCTTGCCCGGCCTGCCTGTGGAGATGTCTCAGAAAGAAAGGGCCAAAGCGTGAGTCAGGCCTCGGGGGAAGATGGTGTCTCAGCATCGGCAGGTGCCAAGTTAGCTTGGGTGTCTGAGGAGCCGGCGTTGGCAGGCCACCAGGGAGAGGACATTTCATAACCTAGGACTTAGCCCAGAGGGTTTCAAACTAGCAAGTCGTTCACAGGAGCTGGCATGAGAGAGGAGAGAGGAAATTTGTTCTGTGGACCAAAACCTCTCAGCTTCAAGACAGGGCCTTTCTAACTCGGGTTTTCTTTTATTTTAGCTTCTGTGCATTTTTTTTTTTTCTCATCAGATTTCATTATGTATCAGATTCTTCTGTCACTGGTGCTCCCAAAGGGACTGTTCTAGAAATTCATCACTGAAGGATGGACTGGCTATTTTAGATGGAAAGATGCTGGGTTTTAGAATAACATATAAAAACCGTTAACACTTTTTCTAGCACCTGCTTGTCCCAGGTGGTATGCTAAGATGTGGGCAGACTACCTGAGAATACCTCAGGTGATTCTCAGAGCCCCCGTGTCTGGGTACCATTATCAAACCTGATTTCAGCTGAAGAAACTGAAGCATGAAAGATTAAGTAACTTCCCTGATGTCACAAAATAAGTAAGTAGCAAAGACGTGATCTCTTGTAGCTTGATTGAGTTCATGCTTTAGGGGCCGTCCTGTCTTTCTCCAAATGGGGACAGCCTCAGTGTCCTCGGGAGCCGTCGGAGGCCCTGAGCCTCCATCTTTGCCAAGTACCTATTGTGCTAACTGATACGTACTTTAAAACCAGCCAAAAAACACATTGGCTAGGAAGACAGAAGGACAGTCTCTTAGAGAACTAAGCACACTCTTATGATCTAGCGATCACGTTCCTTGGTATTTATTTACCCAAGTCGATAATTTATATCTGTACTAAAACCTGCACAAGTGTTTATGGCAGCTTTATTTATAATTGCCAAAACATGGAAGTGATCAAGGTGTCCTTCGGTGGGTAGATAGATCAACGGTGGTATCCCCAGACACTGGAGTATTACAGCAATAAAAAGGATTGAGTGCTCAAGCTATCAACAGACATGGAGGTGTCTTACATGTAGATCATTAAGTGAAAGAAGCCAGTCTTTAAAGGCTACATACCGTATGGTTTCAACTATAGGATATTCTGGAGAAGGCAAAACTATGGAAACAGTGAAAATATTGTTGCCAGAGGTTTTGTGGGGAAGGAGAAATGAATACATCAAACGCAGGGCAGTTCTAACGCAGTGAAACTATTAACGGTGGGTACGTGTCCTCGTGCATTTGACCAACCCACAGAAGGTACAACACACAGAAGAAAACCCCAATGTAAACTATGGGCTTCAGTTTGAAATAATATATCAATATTGGCTCTTAAGTTATAACAAATGGGCCACACACTAAAGCAAATATTAATAATAGGGGTTATGGTGGGGATACAGACTCTATACGTTCCACTCAATTTTTCTATAAACCTCAAATTACACAACAAAGTCTATTAATTTAAAAAAGGGGCTCGGACATAAGACCGAAGAAATGTTTTCCACCCTTTCCTACCTTTTGCATATCGTAATCATCTATTCAAAGCACATTAAACAATTTAAAGCCCGTAATTTAAAAAAATACTGTAAAAAAACCCTTGAGACTAATAAAATAAAATTTAAAAAAAAAAGAAAATACTGTAAACAAAAAATTTAAAGCCAGCGAAGAAAAGAATCTTCAACTCTGGGTACAATCCTGAGGCTTTGGCTCATTTTTAATGGTGGAATTTTGGCCCGCTGTATTCTTGACACATTAGAAGCACCCTGCTCAGGAATGAGTGGCCGAGAGAGAGAGAGAGAGAGAGAGAGAGAGTGAGAGAGAGAGAGAGAGAGGAAGGAAGGACCAATCAGGAGGCTTCCCGCTCCTGATTGGTTTCTTGGCAACGCTGAAGATGGGGAAAGATGGTGTCTTCAGATTTTCTAGCAAAAAAAAAATGGGGCTGGAATGTTTCCTGATCCCTCTCTACTTCCAACCTTGGAAGAAGCATTAAACCAAAAAGGAGGCTAGCTCGTATTTCTCTCCGTTCCCTACATTCTCACCGCCGGGCCTGGTAAACGCCATTAATCATACAATCGTCCAGCTGTGTCCTTGTCATCTGAGCCGCCCCCCACGGTCAGACAAGCAGATGACTGGCAAATGACAAGCACTTGGCTGTGCGGGTCTTCGGCAAAGCCCAGGTAAAGAAGTTACTTCTCTTTGCCTGCGTTTTAATTTTCGCTAAAGCCGATTTACTCTTATAGAATGAGATAGTTATACGTAGAGAATAAAACTTAAGTATTGGCTTGATATAGAGTTCCCAGGTGATGGTGTCTTCTCAGGGAGCATTCAGTTTTCCAAGAGTGTCTCTGGCTCTTCCCGTAGGCATCGGAGGCTGCTGTTTTCACGGTTCCTTTGGTTTGTTCAGAATGAATCTTGAAAGGGCACCATGGTTTACCCTGAACGGCAAACTCCAGAAAAATGCGATCCCTTTTCTAAATGAATTAATAATGTCAGGACGTAGACAATATATTCCAGCTCTCTCCACGCTCCTTCTGATCCCAGAAACACATGACCTGCCGTCCACCTGCGCCCACACTTGCTGGGGATCCCTCTACCCAGCGAGACAAAGTCACAAGAGGTACGAATTACTGTCACAGGGCAGAGGACATCAACTGAGCGTTGTTCTCAGCTTTGGTGTCTGTCATTTGTGTTACCTGAGTCTCTGGATCGAGACCTAAAGAAAGCACCTCCAAGTGGAAGTCTCAAAGACTGGGTTTCCTTCGCAAAGTCCTTCACGAAGGAGAGAAACTGTAATATCTCGTTATTTGGAAGCCTAAAATGTAAAAGTTTGAACCACTACATATTCTTCTGACCCACAGCCATCCTGAAGAAGTTACCCCAAATTAAATGCTAATCTCTTTGTTGTCAATAGTGACTGCTTTAGTCTCATAGTCAAAGGTGGTTTGTTTATCTTTTTTCTTTTTCTTTTCTCTCTCTCTCTCCTCCTCCTCCTTTTCCTTCCTTCCTTCCTTCCTTCCTTCCTTCCTTCCTTCCTTCCCTTCCTTCCTTCCCTTCCTTCCTTCCTTCCTTCCTTCCTTCCTTCCTTCCTTTCTCTCTCTCTTCCTTTCTTTTTTTCTTTCAAATCTTTTTTAAAGCTCACAACAACTTTAATACTTCTGAAAGCAGAGGTTAGACAATAAAAAGATGTCAGACCTTGGGATGTTATTATTTTTTCTTAAGAATACGACTCATACATTGCTTTATAATAAAGTCCATAAAATAAAAGTCTTTCATATGAAAAAGAACTTGGGATTGTAAGAATTATGCATAAGAGCGAAAGGAGCGATAAATATTGTAATATATCGGATGGTCACCGCTTAGGTAGAATGTGATAAAATGTGACATCATCCACTGAGGACAAGAGAGATGCTTCCTCCCTTGACCCAGGCCTGACTCTTAGAGTTACCAACTCCTCATTCTCATCCCACCTAAGAGAAAGGGATAAAATGCTTCCTTCGAGAAAAAGAAAAAAAAAAGATGAATAAAAGCAATGCTTATTTAACAAAATGGGAAAAAGATCTTGGTTTATTTTATTTTATTATTTTATTTTATTTTATTAATTTAATTTAATATTTAATTTAATTTAATTTAATTTAATTTTATTTTTATTTTATTATTTGTTGAGACTCACATGAACATCCCAAGGAAGACGAAGTGCCTTTCCTGGGCTTTTACTTGTGCACTTAGGGGACAGCCTGGTAAAGCACGAGATAACGTGATCACCTGTGGCACCACTCAGAACCCAAGGGCTTCAGCCTGCCTTGGTCGCAAGGACCTGTACCCATTTTTCCACCTCTGGCATCTCCTTCTCTGTCCTCCTCCCACTGCCAGCGCTGCCATGTGTCCCCAGCTATCACAGGGGGGAGGGAAGTCGATTCCCCGTAAACAATTCTCTCTCCAGCCACTCTTGGCGAGTGCCAACCAGGTTGCCAATTCTGATGTAGACACCTGTCCATTTGGAACAGGAATGAAAATGGCCATTCATTTCCCAGAAACCATCAAACACCCTGTCAGCAAACAACAGCTCTCTGTTAACTGCAATCTGGGCAAGACGAGAATGGGTCACATCGATGGCCAATTACCAATCGTCCCAGCCATTCAGCTTCCTTCGGATTGATGAAAGTTTCTGACTCTTTTGCTACGATACAGTTCCAGAGGGTTATCTTTTAATGACGGTGCTAATAATATGCTAAAACTTTCGTTTTTGCTATGCGATGGAGTCTTGAAGTCAATGTGAACCAGAAGTTGCTAATTAGAGTCCAGGGTCCCTCCTTATTTTCAGCTGGCTTCTTGAATGACGTCCTCATTGTTCAAACAATAGTGACGATGATTTCTAATCCCATTGCTATTGGATTCTGAAAATTTTGCTGCATTTAGAATGGAAGCAAGTATATTATCCTGTGTGTGTGTATGAGTGTGTGTGTATGAGTGTGTGTGTGTGTAATGAGTATGTGTATGTGTGTATGAGGTAAATGGTGTGTGTGTGTGTGTGCGTGTGTGTGTGTGTGTGTGTCGGAGGGCTATTCATCTCTTTATCTCATTCTCGCTGGCCTGGTCTTTCTAAGCATAACACCTTCATGAAACTTCGGTGAAAAATCTTTTTAGGTTTATCCTGCCTACGACTTTCAGATGAGATGTGTGACTGTGGAAGTAGACTTTTGGGAACGCCTATGTCCCATGTTTAGGGGCCCCGTGCCTAGCAGAGTCTGGCGATTAATGCGGGTTTAATTTTGTTATGAGCTAGGCAGCCGAGCGGTATAACAATACGAGTCTGTTGGACATGTCTTCTGGGTTGTCACGTTCAATTTGCACATGACCTCCTGCCCAAAAATGGGAAAGAAGTGGTAGAATGTGGGACTGAAAGCTCATATTATTGCTTTGACAGCTTCACTCATCTAGAAGTAATGCAAAATGCAATTTATATTTATACACTCTGACCTCCTACGCAGACAGGGAAAGTACCTAATGACGACCACGTTAGGGTAGGAAGAAACATCTCAATACAGCTGGAATTTGTCTACGATTCTGCTTTTCAACCATTCAATTACAGTCAAAAGATAAATGAAACGCGGACAGTGCGCTGGGGAGATAGTGTCATGATTATTTTATAGTGACTGGGTTCTGGCTTTGAGTCCTGGCAGAGGCGGCTGCAACACGCCTTATTTTCACCAGAGACAGATAATCTGCCTGTTCCCAGCACACAAAAGCCCCCTCTGCTTGTAGATGCATCATTATGCCCATCGGAGAGGAAAAAAGACACCAACAGCTCAGTGACCCTTTGGATCTGCATTTGGAAATTCTTGAGAGGGGCTGACACATTAATCTTATTAACCAATATAAATCAAGTCAGGCCTGGTGGTAACTGGGGCATTATTTACTTTTGAGTGGAAGTAGGCGGTGGGCAGAAAGCATGATTTTCTTTTGTGCGTCAGGAAATTCACTGGCTTTTACATGCCCCCAGATCGCTTCATTTCGAAGAGAGCCTATGAGCTGACTGGGCAGAAAGGGACAAGAGCTTGTAGGACCCTCGATGCATCCTGAGTATTTCTAAACAGTGTTTTAAATGAATATATATATCTATTTTTTCTAGCTCTACAGCCTCATAACTTCTACAGGAGATGGACACATGCGGAGTGGGGTGGATGGATTCTGGCTTTGTCCAGAGATGAAAAGGGACAGTCATTATGAAGGACAACCACCTTCATAAAGGCAGCAGCACCTGCAAAACTGATGGCCAACTGTCACTTTAAGGTGTCAAGGGCCACACCAGAGACCCACCGAGCTGCAATAAACGGTGCGATAAAAATATTTCTCAAACGATTGCTCGAACACAAGTGCGTTTTTCTATATTCTTGCTATTTTTTTTTTCCTTTGGGGGGATAAAAAGCCTCCGTTGCTAAAGTTGTCCTGGATATTTTAAAGTTCTGAAGCAGAAGACTGAAATGCATTTTTTTTTTTTTACCTGAACAAATGGACTTTTATATGGAGGAATATCAAATAAAATCTTCTCTTAAATCAAATCTTGCTACTTTCTGTCTCTTAACACAGTTTATGACACAAGCTGTTCCCTTCTCCCAGCCCCCAGGGGTCAAACACCATCTCCACAGGGGCCTTTCTAGTTCCTTCTTTAAATAAATAAAGACAGAATCAGGCTCCAGACACGCAGCTGCGGGGTGGGTATGGAGGGCTCTGGTCCCGCTCCCCTTCCTCAGTCACCTGGTCGTCTTACCTGGCTTCCTTCCCCCTTCCCCAATCCGGTGACATCACAGCCATTGATTTCTGTTTGTCACAAACGGTCAAAAACGAATACAAATGGTCTGAGAGAGTCCCTGGCTCCCATCGGCAGCCTCAGGGTACTCTAAGGTGACTTCTCTGGGGTACTCAGGTGAGATGAGATAGGGGCGGGGCCTAAGTACGTCATGGGGATGGAAGAGGGGTGTTCCAGAAAACCCGGGGCGGGATACCCCTCTGTCAGGAGGAGGCCAAGCCAGAGCTCGCGTTCAGAGGCCCTCGGCCCTGCCTTGCGGGGCCGTGCACCTGGCTTGGTGGCCTGAGGGACACCCCAACTCTGGCCCTTTGTGTGTGTGTGTGGGGGGGTGTTGCTGAACCCCGGTTCGCTCCCCTACCTCTGGTGAGCTTAAACCGTAGTCCGCGGGAACTCAACGTGGAATAGAAAACCTCGACTAAACCATCCCGTTTCCATCCCAGGCTTAGGAAAATAATTATGGGATGGGACTGAAAATGAAAGAAAATGCTTTGAAACAGTTAAATAACCAGCCAGGAGGGGGAAAAAAACAAAAAAAAAAAAAACACTCCCAGAATGGGATGCTAGCCGATGTGGCCTCTGGGTCATTCTGTTTGTCCCCATCTCATTCTGTCCCTCTAGGTCAAACACTCCCTCCCACCATCCAATTAAAAAAAAAAAAAAGTGCTGACAGGTCCTTCTGCTGGTGAGAAATGCGCCTTAGCAGCACGTGCGCGCGCAGCCCCGGAGATGCCCGAGCCTGCTCCGCAGCGTCCCCGCGGGGCCCAGCCCGGGGCTGTCGGGGTGGCGGGTCCTCCCCTCCCTCCCACCCCAGGACCTGCAGCGGGGTCTCCCCGCCGATCCGGCAGGAGTTAAACCGCGAGGCAGACAAAAGGGAGGCCGCGTCCTTTGCTCAGCTGTCAGTTGCAAATAGAAGCGCTGCCCTCTGGACTTTGCCTCCCGCGGGAGAGGACACTTTATTACAGGTTATGACAAGTTGCCGAGAGACACGGAGAACTCAATAAGTGGCATCGGGCGAGCGGCATCGCAGATGCTCCAGACGTTTGGGAGACGGCGCGAAGGTGGCTGCAAACGAGAGGGGCCAGCGGGACCCGAGACGGAGTCCGCGGGCGGGGACGCGGTGGCCCCGCGCTGCCAGCCCCCGGGCCACCTCCTCGGAGAGGGTCAGGCCGCTGCTGCACCCCCCGATCGTCCCAGGGGATTCGCGCCACCCCGCTGCGCCCAAATTTGCGGCACGTTTAGGTTCCAGGCGGGAAGTCGCACGTCCCGCTGTCCCCGGCCTGTTTCTTTCTGGGGAGCGAGTCCTCCTTCCCCCTGGCAGCGTTTCAAATGCTTTTCATCACCCAACGCCCAGTGGAAAATAATCTTGTCCCCGTGAGTGCTCAGACCTGCAGAGCCTTGCCCTTCCCTGAACTCGGAGCGGGGTGGGGGACACTCCCCAACCCCATCCGCACCAAACAAGCCCCCAACTCGAAGTGGAGCCTGCAAGGTTTGGATTGGCCCGAGGACGCCAATGGATTTGAGGCTGGGCAGTTCTGAGACTTGCTGGAGGAAAGTGGGGGTGGGGGTGCAGTGCAGAGGCTGACATGTTCACTAAATTCCATTCCCATGGCTCAAATCTAGAGCAGACGTGATTAGCAGTTTCGAAATCAAGCCTCTCCACAATGTTTGTTTCTATGAAGGGACCATAAACTTCTCACCAGCAACGTTTTAGCAGTGTGGCAAAATGCCACACACACACACACACACACACTCCAGATTCTTCCTCCTCCTGTTTTGTTGTTTTGTTGTTTTTTGTTTGTTTGTTTGTTTGTTTGTTTTAATCTATGCCAATGCAACATCCCTGCCTATCTTTGTCTGAAGAGGGGACAAGGAATTTGTATGGTGCTGGGATTCAATAATCTGTCACAACCCCCAAAGTTTCAGAAAGTGGCTTCAAAGAGGCAGATTCTTGGAGTGGCCATTTCGGCCATATTTTACTCTTTTTCCCCCACCGGCTATCAGACCATCAAAAACCCAACTTTGTTTCCTCAACTTCCACCCAACCTTCTGCTTTGTTTCTCTCAGAAATATTTATTCTCCTCATGTCAGAGAGCGCCTGATTTGGATAAACCTTAATTATTTGCTCACTTTCTGGAATGCTCGGTGAACCTGCCCCTCCTCCAACAACTGCTGTCAGACATAGAAACAGACCTTTATCTTGAATTCATAACAGAAGTTTCGAGAAGGTTCCTATTAAAACAACTGAGCCTATTGAACAAGTCTCGGGTGTCCACTGAGTGCTGTTAAATGTAAAACAGCCCAGGCCTAAGTGAACGGAAAAGCCTCCTGAAGAACAGATAATTCTGTGGCATTGCAGTCACAAAATAAACGGTATGAGAAATGCTATTTATTTTTCTGTCACGATGTACCATTAGTGATCAATTCGACTTCGAAGGTACAACCGTATTTCCTCAAAGATTGATTGATTTGTGTTATTTTTGTTTTAAAACTCTTCACAACTAAAAAAAAAACATGCAAAATATTGGTCCTTCCAATGACTGTTCATTGGCTACTCACCAGCCGAAAGGTTTGTGAGATTCTTTTTATTACAGAAGTGACATTAAAAAGTTTTAGCCTCTTGATGAAAAACTTCCCTCTCATGTTTTTGCTTTTGCAAAAGATTGGGAGAGGGAAATTGTAAACGAAATCACTCCCCTGATTTGGTCCTTGGATATTAGAATTCTTCAAAACCTGGTGAGGCAACAGGAAAAAATAGGAAAATGCAGATTATATTGAGCATGATGTTCATTTCCGCGTTTGGGCAAAGTCTTAACAGGTAAGACTCAATCTTTATTTCTGCTTATCTTCTCTCTTCCTTTCTAGAATATAGCAATTCAGCCTCCAGAATCAAACTCAAATATGCTTAAAACTTCATTGATTTCATCTTTTTCTCTCTCTTTCTTTATATATATACTGTGTTCTCTCTTTTTTTCTGGAGACAGCAAATTGTTGAGAGAGATAGATCAAACATCTCAAACTTTCCCTCAGATTCTTCCAAAAAAAAAAAGATAAAAACATGGAATGGAGAGATTTAAGTAGAGGATATAGAAAGCTGTCACCAGCAATGCCACACACACACACACACACACACACACACACACACACACATCTGTAAAAATAAGAAAGGTCATCTGTAAGAAAGTTAAAACAAGGGCCATCATCTGTAAAGCAGTGTTTTGTTGCCCTGTATCGTGGCAAAAATATGAACAGAATCGCCACTTGGAAATGAATGATAGGATACACATTCGTAATATAAATAGGCAAAGTCCCCAGGAATATTTTTTTGCATCTCTATCTTTACAGATCCTCCAGGCAGCTCAGGGGAGAGCTGAAAATCAACTGAGGGGGATGAGACCCGTAACTCTGCGAAAGGTTGGGGCTGCTTTAGCCTCTTTGTAAGAGACATAGTTTTTATGTTTCCACCTCCCCCGCCCTCCCTTCTGGGGCTTGGAATAATAAACTCAAGTGGCCCGGCCGTCAGCCCCTGTCTATCTTCCTTAGCAAACTTGACATAGTGGAAGAAATATGACACGTGAATTATTAAAGAACAGCTAGTTGACTTTTAACCCTGATTGCTTTTCTCAGACCCCATTACCTGCAAATTTATCTAGCAATAAACTGCAGGAATTACAGGGTGAGCAAGCTTGGAAGGAGAGGAAAAAGCAAAGCTAGGGTTTTGTGAAAATATCAGGGAAAAAAACCGGGATATTTCGCCTTCCTATTTACGCCACTCAAAGGGATGTGTGATGTGCTAGAGGAAACAAACCAGCCATCTAAGAAGAGACCATTTCTCGGTCCGATAAAGCAGAGACAGAATTTCAAGGATGTTCATTTCTACCCGTAACGTGTCTCTGGTACTCCCTTCAGGCAGAGCTTCCGAGGATTTTTTATTTTTCTCTTTCACCCAATTGAAACTAATTCTTAACTTCATAAACAATAATTATAGAAAGGATACTTCCTCCCTCTATCTCCTCTTCTCCAAAGGGAAGAAACATTTTCTAGGCACTTTTAAAGACGCCCAGAGAATCTTTCCAAGTCGGACTGTTCCAAAACTTTAGAAACCATCCAGAGACTGTTGAATTGGGGCCATGGATGACATTAGAAAAAATCAGCAATAATCGTTCAGGCATTCGAACAAAAGTTTCTTTTGTGCTAATTAGGCAGCCATTATCCTGTGGGAGTAAGTAACTCAGCAGTTGTCATTAGTCTAAAACGAGAAGGAGTTTTTGAACGCTCAGGGGTTTCTTCTTTTAAAATGAACAAGAGGAGATGTGTAACAACACCGCCACCACCAAAACAACAACTATAGTAATAATAATAACTATTATAGTTTTGTCCTTTGGGCATAGATTTGTATATCCTTTTGCCAGAGACAAGATAGTAATTGAATCTATTCCAAATCTGAGTGATGCATTTACAGAAATGACTTTACGAGACAGAAGACCCAGGAGGCGAGTGATGGATACTATTGTCCAAACGTGACCCCCCATTAACACCACCTATCAGCATCTGGATCCTGTCACCGTGTCCCATCCCAGAGCCAAGAGGGCTGGCTGCCTGGCATATTCCAAGCACTTGGAGGGCTTGCAGGCTGCGCTCAACCCCGCATCAACTAGATGGGTGGGGAGGTTGACACACACCTCGCTCCCTCTCCCTCTCCCTCTCCCTCGCTTTATTACCCCTCTTCAGGCCCATTGTTTGTCAGGTGCTGGCAATTTGCTCCTTATCACACTTCTGTTTACGAGGGCTTTTATTAATAACAAAGAGAGAAATGGTATTAATATTAATTAACACAATCAAATGAAACAGTTTTGGGAATCCACCAAATGAATCATCTCATCGTCTAATTGGAGAGAGAGAGAGAGAGGAGGAGGAAGGGGTAGGAAAGAGGGAGGGGGGGGATACAGATGACCTACTGGGTGACAGGCACAGGTTGGAAGGGTGACATTTTATTGTAAGCCTCCCAATGAAAGGAAGAAAAGGAAGGGACCAGTCAATTTAATGCAGGGACCAAGAGTGCAAGAGTGTTGCTAAGAGACAGAGATGCTGGAAAGTTCTATCTGAAGCACTTCTCTGACCTTATGCAAATAGAGGCGGCCAACTCTTTGTGAAACGGCTGAAAATTCCACCCCCTGTGTCACCAATACCTGGCATCGAGCCTTTTATTCAAATGTTCTCTAAAAACACACACAGGGGATCTGACAAAGCATGACACATTTAGGGGCTGTAAAAAAAATTAAGAAAAAAAAACCAGACAAAATCTGGGGGTGGGGGAGGGTTTGATAATAATAATAGTCATAATTTTGAAAACCTGGGGAAAAAGTCAACACTAGATCTTCCCGTGGAACCGTCATTTTCCTTGAGCTGAAAAGTAACCTATAGATTCAGAAATTGCCTCTTCATGGCAGAAATAGAAGCCTATTAAGACACCGCGATTGTCCTCAAAGTATTGTCATTAATTTACACCCCAGAAGCGTGGGGTGGGGTTGGGCGCCTGGGTCGGGGGGTGGGGGGATTGTGAAAGCTTGGTGCCCCCCAAAACAAAAGAAAGTAAGAAAGTGTGCCTTTCCTCCAATTTTAACTGTCCACTCTAGGATGAGATTAAGAGAGGCTTGGATGAGTTGGAGCATCTAGAACACTGGCTGTACTGACTTAGGGTTGTATAAAGTGAGAAGGCAGGACACGTCTCTGCGGGTGGAGAGTGAGTGGCATCCGGGCACTTGAGGTGGCAGGGCTGCAGGCAGGGCTTGGACACCTGCTAGTGTCCCTCCCTATGAGTGGGTATAGAGGAGGACACTGTCCTTGGCGGCTTCGTTGTGTCGTGAGGCACTGTCACAAGCCCAACCCCGCTTCTCTGCTGCTAGTCCTTGAGAGGTGGGTGAGAGGAAGTGTACCCCACTGTTCAGTGTGGCCTGGCTCAGAGCCGGGCTCTGCCACCCTCCGGGAGGGACACTTTAGGTGGCGTGATTTTAGGGTCCCTTCGTGCACTAGCACTTCCAACCGTCCAGGCCAAATTCTTTCTCTCCCTCTCTCTTTCTCACCCCCTAAACCCCTTCCCCGCTCCCCACACCCCCAAGTTAGCATCAGTCCCTCTGGGACAACCTTTCTCCTGGGAAAACAAGCCGACCTTAGGGGGCGAATCCCGAAAAGCTGCAAAACTTTTTCTCACAGTTCCTGATGCAGTTTGTCCC
Organism: Pteropus medius; assembly: GCF_902729225.1. Taxonomy (NCBI): domain Eukaryota; kingdom Metazoa; phylum Chordata; class Mammalia; order Chiroptera; family Pteropodidae; genus Pteropus; species Pteropus medius. The sequence goes on from NW_024351648.1 coordinate 2,312,477, forward strand.
CCTGGGGCCACCTCTGGGACTGCAGTTGTGGGAACTTTTGGGGCTTTGGATGGGGGCGGGGGGATGCAGGCCTGGGAGGCTCAACCCGGCTGCAGCCAGAACCGAGCCCAACCCGGAACCTTCTGCAGGTCCCTCCCTCCCCCTCCCCCAGGGATGCTCAGCCGTGCAAGAGTAGAAACGCCTGTCAGGGTGGTCGCAGCCCCCACACAGCACCAGTCTGCGAACTCAATTTAACCAGCGAGCTCTCTCCCCACCCGCTCCATTCCCTCCCTCATCGTTGATTTCAACTTTGATAAACTGCCCACCGGTTCATATCTTGATGATAACAGTTGCAAATGAATACGTTTAACGACCGGCGGGGAGGGCGGTGGGGATGCGCTGTAAGCGTTCGGTGGGGAATCACATCTAGGGCGCCCTCTCCCGCCTCCCCTCTTAATAATGGTGGGACTTTTCCTAATGTGGACGATACTATTAAAATTTCATATTAGCAGTGTGTATGGTGAACTTTGTAATGGGAAATTCAATAGCTGCTGTAAATATTAATGGAATATGAAATGAAGCCACAGCCTCCACCAGCCCTGACAGTAAAAGCCAGTGAGCATGTGGCGGCCCCGGGGCGAGAGAGGCCTTTTCGTCTTGTCGATCTCGCTTTATTACATTAGCGCGGGCCTCCCCGCGCCGGCGTGGGCTCAGAAGCCGAGGCGCGGGGTCACCCATGACAAATGTCCCCGTGTCTCGCCAACGGGGCCCCGCCTGGCCCTGCCACTCCATCTGCCCGACAGGCCCCTGGAGGGTGCTTACGGGTGTCAGTTTCAGGTAAAGAGCCCTTGAAAGCGCACGGTTTCCAGAAAAGGTTGCAAGGGTTCCAGCGCCTCCCGGAGACCCCGCTGCCACCGCAGGAGGGGACCCGGAATGGTAGGGGCCATCGGGGCCGCGGCATCACCGCCTCCCACATGCACCTCCATCCGCCCGCGCCCCCTGCTCGGAGCACCCGCCTCCCAAGCGGAATCGGGGGGGCTGGGGGCTCGATTGGTCCCCACGTGCGCCACCCGGGCGAGCGTGCGACGAAGTGGGGGCGGGTTGGGGGCGGGGGCGCAGTTTGCAGCGATCTCGGGGCGCTGGGACCCCAAGGCCCCGGCTCGCCCGCGCAGCCTCCACCGTGACGCGCGGGGACCGCGGACCGCGGCCGCCCACGCGCAGATGGCATCGGTCCCCGCTCCGCGAGGGTCGGGGGAGGCGCGACGCGCTGACAAACGTGGCCGTCAACACCTCGAGCCGCCCGGCGAGTTATTTCAACAGGCTGGGGAGAGATGGTGGCAGGCGACGCCCAGGATTTATGTCGTCCTTAGGAGAGCTTAGTTTTAGATGGGACATTAATCTGCACTTGGTAAGAGATAACCTGCCAGTGGGCCTTTGCCGCCCTCGGCCCCTCTGCGCGCGCGACGTGTCCCCAGCCCCCGGCCACTCCCCAGCTGGCCCTGGCACAGGCGAGCGCGCAGTGTCGCCGGGTCCACGCGTGACAAGGAGACGGACCGGGGTTAAACTCGGGGAAGGCGAGCGTGTGGACCCCACCAGCGCGAGCGGAGGGTTAAAGTCCGATCGACTTAGGCGACAGCCCAGCCACCAACCCTGTCATTTTTTTGCCTGTTCGCAAGTGGGGGATTAATGGTGGCGAAGAGCGTTTTTGAAGCCACAGCGCCCAGGGAGGCTGACACCCTGGCTGCAAAATCACGGCGACCGTCTGTCCCAACCCCTATTACCGACCCCCAGGCTTCGCCCCTGTGCGGTCACCTCATCTCCCCTTCGCCACCAGCAATCTGGAGTCGCTTTTCTCTTAAGATCACTGAGGGCTCCCTCCCCCCTACTTTTAAATGATCTCCCGACCGGGTTATTCTTCGCCCCAATTAATCCAGAATAATTCCCCGCTCTGGTCCAGATGCCCGCCAGAGGCAGGGCTGAAATGAGCCGAAATGAGAACAGAATTGAAATAACCCGAGTTTCTTCTTGAAGTTTCAACCTGGGGGCCGCCGAAAGCTTCAGGTGTGGTTTGCATCCTCGCCGTCCCCCTGCCCAGCCCCCCACCCCGGCCGCTGTCATTCATACACCCCCAAAGACCTGAGCGTTGCCAAATCTCTCTCTCCCCGCCCCGCGACAATCATGCCACGTCTTCCTCTTGTCCTCAGAAAGAGTTCCTTTCGAAGAAGACTTAAAAAATAAAAGGGGACGAGAAATGGACATAGGTTTTGTAAGCGTTAAATAACTTTCTCAGCGTGTATTAAAGGAAGATTGTATTTTATCAAGAGCTGAGTGACACAGCCCGCCGACCCAGTGAGTTCGTCTATAAGTATCATATTTATTTAACCTGCTGGGGAGCTGTGTTCAGGGGACCCTGCTCATGCTGACAAGAGCAGGCACATTACACACTACCCCAGGTATCTTGATTGATTGTCCCCACCCCAAAGCCTTCGGTTCATAATTTAGCACAGCAGGTTTTACATCACAGACTAGGTTTCGAGAAGAAGAAGAAAAAAAAAAATCCTGTAAGAGATTTCAATGAACGACGCCCGCCAAGAAACCTCTCACCTGCCACCCCCAAATATTTTAAATGCCTCCCGAGATGGTTCAGTTCGTGTAATTACAGGGCACACCACCTTTATTTACCCTCGTTCCCTGAGTGTGATCAGATTATTCATTTTAATCTGTGGTTGGACCAACAGTTCCTGAACTTGGGGGCGGGGGCAGGAGGGCCCCCGAGATGGGGTGGTGAGACCAAAATGTCCATTAGTGTGGGCTTCTTTTTTTTGCTTTCTCTCTCTCTCTCTTTTTTTACCTTTGAGTTTATTTTATTTAATTTTATTTTTAAATGAAATTTATCGGGGTGACACTGGTTAATAAAATTCTATAGGTTTCAAGTGTCCGATTCTATACTACATCATCTGTATGTTGCTTTTCGTATTCACCACACTCTCTTTCTTTCGATGACAGGTCGTAGGGTGTAGAAGCTGCAGAAAGACAGAAAAAATGATTCTTTTTCCCAGTCTCCTGAGGTTGCACTGGGATTAGTTCATAAAGGCCTTTGAAAGCAGACTGAGGTTTTATAATCACCACTCAAGCCCCAACTCCACGCCCATGGGTGAGGGAATAAATAAATAAATAAATAAATATATATATATTTTTACGAGTGACAAACTATCCAGTGTGGCCCATAAACATCCATAATATTCGTGTCTTTTAAAGTAAACAACCCAATGATCTGGGCACATCTTAGAGATTCTGAAATCTGTGACCTAAAATTAGCATCACCTGCCGAAGGACCAATGAGTGATTACTTCCTAGGAAGTTTCTAGAAGGAAGGAGCCTTCTCCTTGGTACGGTACTTTCTTTTTCCGATACCGGCAGAGTATACATATATGTGTACTAACGTGTGCTTGATGAATACTAATTTTTTCCTATATAAACATGGGACTTTTCGTGTGCTTTTGTTTTTTTTTTTGGAACATGATTATTTTGGTTTTGTGTGTGTGTGTAAAAGGGAAGTTTCAAAACTGTGCGCTATTTTTCAGGAATAAAAATGTGTTTATCACACTTGCTTTTTTTTTTTTAACATTTGTCCTTCAAAAACTCTTGGGGGTGATTCTTGAAGCCTGGAAAGGCAATCTCGGCATTGTTAGGTATCTCTTGGTCCATCGAGGTTTCATTTGGTCATCCTGAGGCAGATGGAAAGTGATTAATTGGATACGTACATAACGCTGCACTGAAGCATGTGGATTTACAGTATTTAAAACAACAACAACAACAACAAAAAATATTGAGTGCATAATTAGCCCCCAAATAAGTCAACACATCTACAGTAGTTTTTCTCCTTCTTCAGCTCTTAGGTTAATATTGGGGGGAAAAAAATTGTATATATCTGGCGATGGCGACAAATGAAACATTTATAATGAACACTTTCTTCCTTATTCATTCATTCATCTCGTTCTTTAATATTATTATGCACAAAAGTGCATCTTTTATCTTGATTATATTTTTTATACTGATGCTAAAGAAACTGACCAAGTGTGGTCACACCTCCCATTCATTAGTACTTCCTTTTATCAAGTGAACCTTATATTTGGAGCAAGCTTGGGAGACCCCGATGGTAAACCTTCTTCCCTGATAATATCATATTCACAACTTTTAAAAAAAATCCCTAGATGTTGCTATTTACCCTGAGATGGTGTTCAATGACAAAAAGCAAAATATTTGCAAAACTCCGGGAGATGCGTCTTTCTACTGAGAAAATAGCCATCATCAAAAGTAAGCACAGACACAACATCCAGAGAGGAAGGCAGGGCAGGCTGACAGAAGAAATATTTACCTTTGACTCAGTGGTGGCCAGGAGGGACCAAGGCAGGTCCAGCAAGGTGAAATAAAGGCCGATTTGTGGACAAAATTACACATTTTAATCACTGAGCTAAGGAGTTTTGAGATACCGCGTGAATCGATTTGTAGCCATTTTCTAAAATGTTTCAGAAATCATCGGTTTGTCCTGAAAACAGACTTTCAAAAAGCCATTCATTCACCGCCGGTTTTCTTTCACAGGCCTAACCCCTAAAAATGAAGAAAAGAGTTTCACACGTTGACTTCTGGGGAGAAAAGTTAATTGGATGGGGTCCTCTTTCTTTGCAAGGGAGCGTTTTACCGTGTTCAGTAAACGCTCACACGGACACGTATACAAATGAACTTCTCTGAAGTTTGGCCACTTGTTGGCTATGTGGCCCCGGAGCAAGTTACTTCATTTCCTTGTGCCTCAGTTTCCCCTGCTAGTGAGATTCCAATAGTACCTGCCTCAGGAGTTGCTGTAAGGAATAAATGAGTTGACACAGGTGAAGCCTGCCATGTGCCTTTTTCTAGATTTGCGTCTGCTATTATTAGAGCCCAGAGTATACATTAGTGTCTTATCACTGTGACTATTGAGAGCAATTCTGAGAACAGCTATGGGACTCGCTCCCCAGCCGCTCTGTTTTGTGAGGATGCCAGCACGCCCCTTCCTCATTCTGTCTTAGACACCTAAGCCTTTCATATGGTATTTGAACATCCTCGGTTTTTTGATGTGCTTTGCCCATGTGCCATCGCCCCCTACGAGGCTGTTCAAGTTTAAATCGATTTTTAACACAAAGATGTTTCTTGATATACGGCAGCCTATTAAATATGAGTATCTCGACGTGATAATAAATGGGATTAAATGATAACTTTTTTGGAGCGGGGCCGGGGGTGTTGAAGTGTCCCCCATCTTGAGTTTTGAAATGAAGGCAAAACCAATTTCAACTGAGAAGAGTATCAGCGTTTTCTCAACTACGGAATATCTTTTTATTTTTGTTTCTGAGTGTTCGACTACCACTTCAGATAGCAACTTGTGATCGGAGTACTTGAAAGGTGGCTGACAGCGGCCTTCCCCGCCCTCACCTTACACAGGTACAGTATGTGGCTTGCACTGGTTACATTAGTTCCCGGAATCTGAGGTATGAATAGTTTTCATTTGATGTCACATGCAAACAAGCCCCAGCAGGAGCGGGTGGTTCCTTACACGTGTTAACGCTGACCTTGCCACTTGGCACCACAGTCCTCATCTCTTGCAATCAGCATTCCACATCCTTACATGTTTTTTGTTTGTTTGTTTGTTTGTTTGCCCCATCTACTTCCACGCTGTACATATGGCCAGAAATCCGTGAGGTTCTGAGAAGCTGGACTTTTCGTGAGGTTAAGATTCCCAGAACAGGCAAGATTTTGCTCATCTGTTAAAATAGCTCCTTCTAAATGGCACGTCATGGCTCTATGGGGTGAGAAAAGGGAATCTTGAATGTTTAAACTCAGCCTCAGTATTTGACAGTGTGTCCCGTTTTATTTCATCCATTTGCTTTTTTCCATCAGAGAAAGGGAACTTTGGTGAAATATATATCACTTCCTCCTATACATCTTTTCATGACTGTCTCCCAGGCCTGGAACGAATCTTTTTTTCCTTTCTCACGATCGAATCAATAATAGCTACGAAGTTGCCTAAAAGTACTAAACAAAGATATTAAAATACCCCTAAAGAAGAAAGTGCACACCCTTGCGACCTGCGGCTTCCTCCATGTGAATGCCGAGGTTTAAGGCAACGTGACGGTTTGCCTTTAACCCACACACGAAATCTTTTTATAATATCGCTCCCTTTGAGATTTGTAAATAGTCCAATTGCTTTACACAATTCTTTTCTTCTCCCTACCTTTTAAGTAAGCAGACACTTTACCTCGCGGTCCTATTATGCAGCTTTTTCTTTATTGCCATTTTGTACCACAGCTATCAAAAATAAGATAATGTCCAAGATCTGGGACCTAATCAGCTTTCTAGCTGACTTTAAAAAGTCTAGAGTCTGTTTAAAGGTAGCTCCGGTTCTGTGTGTGGGCCCAGGCTGTGTTTGTTCTGCCACATTTTGATGAAGAGAGTAATGTGTTTGCTAGATAAGGCGAAAAGTACCAGCCAAAAAAAAGCAAGGTTCTGTTTGATAAACCCTGACGTATCCAGCCATTTTTCACACACATGAAAGGAAGCTTTAAAACTCCAAGAAAAATAGAGGTGCCCACTCAAGCACACTAATGTTTATCAAGACAAAAAAGGTAAATAAAGAAAATTGGCATCTTTTAGTCTATTAAATTAATTAGCTCTAGAGCTTATCGTTAAACCAAAAAGCTGGATAAAATACGAGTCTATTTCTTGTTGTTGTTTAAGTCAGTGTACCTTTGAAAGACAGTTATTTGTTTTGGCTCGTCTTGTCCTGGTGGCAGATTTTAACCCGTTATAAAGGAGCTTGTGAAGTTCAACTTTTATGAGGCATGGACGAGAGATGAGAACTCGGTTTGAGATTAGGGTTATCATACACGGTGACAGTCTTTGTTAAGTAAACTATAGCCTGAAAACAGACTGCTAAAGCCAGAATAAAAATATGCCACTTGGTATCTACTTATAATTAGGGGTTACTTCTAAAGCCCAATTAAAGTAAGTTCAGACATAAAGATGTTTTAAAACAAAACAGCTTTGCAATTTAGAAGGATTAAAAAATGCTGGAAGTGAACTGTTGATTGTTTTATAAGAAGTTCCCTTTTCTAGAAAAAGTAAAGGAAAAAAATATCGGAAAGTTGCACAAAATAGAGCCATCTCTCCAATAAGAATTTAACTGCATGGAAAGAGAATCGGGAACTTCGTTTTTAATACTGTGATCACTTTAAGTTCATTTAGCAGGAAATAGCAACTCTAAATTAATATCTTAGTAAGATTTTCTAATTTTTCTCTTTAGAAAAAATACTTTCCGTTCTTATTTTTTTTTAATCGAAAGCATTTGAGAAAGTGGAGAAATGGTTTCAAAAGATTAGTTCACTTATAGAACGTTTAAAAATATAATCGTCTGAATCTCTATGAATATGGTTCTTCTATATATTAATCATTTTAAATGTTTTTATGTCTTAGTGTTAGTAATCTATATGAGTGTAGATTTTTAGATAAATTTAATGTCAACGAGGGATTAATGCGAATTAATTAAATTGACTGTATCTTTAATGAGAAATAAAGGATTTAGTTTTAATACTGATGATCTTAATAACGCTTCTCTCTACTTATCTGTATTTTCTCAACATTAGGAATTATTTTTATTAGAAGGTGAATTAATTTAATAATGGCAGAGTGGCAAAACAGGAAATAAATCAAATAACTGCAAACTGACTTTATTGTCATTGAGGTTCCATAATCAAACCAAGTCATTTTCAATTAAAAAGGAATCAATTTGCGTAATCTAGTTAAAAATAAAATCACAAATCGGAGCTCACATTTAATTTTCCTTTGAAACAGCCATCCACAGAATTTAAAACGGTATCCACAACAGTAAGGCAAATGTTTAACCTACTGAACTCAGTTCTCTAAATAGCGAGAAGTCACACCTTGAATTTCCAACAAAGTCATTGTCCTGAAAGATGCAGTGTCACAAAATAAAATCCTAGCAAAAATCTGTGAGGTCTCTGAAATTAACCCAGCGCTATTTGGACAAAGACACACGAATCTCCACGCACAGGATGCTAACGCGGCGGTAAACACGGGGTGCGTGTATCTTTTCCATTAGGGTTTTGGATTTCTTTGGACAAATATCCAAACGCTGGGTCGCATCGCGGCCTTATTTTTAATTTTCTGAGGCACTTCCACGCTGTTTTCCACAGGGGCTGCACCGATTTGCAATCCCACCAACACTGCAAGAGACTTCCCTTTTCTCCACACCCTGGCCAACACTTGTTGTTCGTTGATTGATCGATGAAGCCATTCTGACAGGTGTGAGGTGTTATCTCATAGAGGTTTTAATTCGCGTTTCCCTGGTGATTAGCGATGCTGAGCATCTTTTCATGCACCTGTTGGCTGTTTGGATGTCTTCTTAGGAAAGCGGTCTATTCCATTCCTCTGCTCATTTTAAAATCAAATCGTTTGGGGTACTTTTTGGTTCTTGAGTTGTATACATTTTAAAATACATTTTAAATTGATCAGATATATGGTTCGCAAATATTTTCTGCCATTCTACAGGTCGCCTTTTTATTTAGTGACTATGTCTTTTTGCTGTGCAGAAGCCTTTTCGTTTGATAAAATTCCACCTGTTGATTTTTCTTGTTCTTGTTTATGCTCAATCCTGTTTAGGAGACAGACTCATCCCCAAATAGTTTGCAGCTAGCTCGCTTCCTAAGTAAGTATATCTAATAACACATGGGTGATTACCTGGTGCCAGGAAATGTGCAAGGTATTTTACCTATGCTACCTTCGGGCCTAACAACTTTTTCTGGGGTCGAAACTCAATGTTGGAGAGGTTAACTCGTCCTGGGTCACACAAGCACAGAAAAATATAATACAATACATTGCTCCATAAAGAATTCAAAACAATGAGCAAAAATGCAAATCATATTGCTAACTAAATAAATTAGAAACAAATAAAATAAAACAAGAAGAACAGGAAGATGGAGTACGAAATGGCATTCCATCAAGTCCTAGTCCCTTGCTAGTAGTGAGACATGAACTTGACTCTGAGCTCATAAAGAAAGGGCACTCCGATGCAGGGAGATGCGGCCCGTGGGAAGGCAGAGAGGAAGCGAAGTGGATGAAGCTGTCTCACTTCCCAGATGGGGTCCTGACCTGGTCTCCGTCCTCAGTCCAGGACGCCCTCTCAGGCTCCTGACGACCCGAGAAGACCACTGAAATGCTCCCGGGTCTACCTGCACCTAGGCTCTATGGAGAAATGACAGATGATGCTAGCGAAGAGCACGTGTTGCTATGCAACCGCACAGTATTGTAACGCTGAAGTCTGAGACTTTGGTCCATTTCTTTCCATTTGTACTCTATCCTGCACAGCGCCGCGGGCAGACAGGTTTTCAGTTCAGACAGGACCATCGAGCTGACGATAATGCCTCAGATTAATGGCTTTAAGTTAAATGTACGATCGTGTCCTTCAAATATTTCAACACCGGAAGCCCTTTTTCGGTCTTTTATTTCATTTGTTTGAAAATTCGGTAAATGTAGCCGGTTGAAACCTAGGGGGCCTTTAGGGTAGATGATCTCAGCGGAAGAGGAGACAGAAAGAGGAAAGAAACAAGAAACAAGATAAGCACAGAACAAGATTTGCTCTTCAAAGGCAAGGAGGTTATCTCACAGCTGAAAACAATGGTCGGAGGGCTCATTTGCAAGTCTCCTCATCTGCAAACGAGAGGGTTGGTGTTCTACCGATCATGAAGCTTTTCTTTCTAGTTCTAACTCTGGGCTGTGATTTAATGGAATCAGAGACGGGCGAAGGAGCATGGGGAGGGACACTGGAGCCGGGTATCCATCTGTGATGCAGCCACACAGATCCCAAAGGGTCCCTGTCGCTCCCAGGATGGGTGTGTCTCTTGTTCTCCTTTTAGTTGTACGCCTCAAGGATCAGCCAGCTAGCTCGGAGCAAGCAGTTCCATCTGGGCTGGAAGGCGTTTCCAAAGGCGTTTAGATCGTCTGTCAAGTGGATTACCTGAGTCATCTCTTTGACATCACGTTTGTGTTATAAACGCTCATGCAGAGTCATCAGGCCTCGATTGGGAGACCAGATGGGCTTTTGCAACTGGTCCAGGGCTTAGTGAGTGGTCTGTCAGAGCCGGAGAAAGCTTGTATCGGTTTGGATTAATTTTGGTTTTCAGTGAAAGACATCCAAAATTAGAGTGGCTCAAACAAGATATATTTTCTTTTTCCTTCATGGGAAAGTCCAGGGGTAGCCCCGTTCCAGAGTTAAAAAAAATGGACATGGTGATAAAGTTTACAGGAAAATGCATACCAAAGAACCTAGACCAGCCAAGAATATTTTGGAGGAAAAGAATAAAGTCGAGGACTTATGCGACTTGATTTCAAGACTTACTATAAAATAACAATAATTAAGTAGTGTTTAGGTATGAGGTAAGACAAATAGACCGAGGAACAAAATAGAATCCAGGAATGTCCAATGCACCTGGAGTCAGTTAATTTTCAACAGGGACACAAAACGATTTAGTGAAAAATAGAATTTTTTTCCAGAAATGATTCTGGAACAATGGGATAGCCAAATATGGTAGCTTCATGACACCATATACAAACAATAATTCCAGATGAACCATGGACCTAAAGTAAAGCAAAAATTATAAGGTACCAGAAAAAAAGAGACTATCTTTAAGGATATGAGGTAGGCAAATATTTCTCAGAATACCAAGGCATTTAAAAAAGATACGAATAAAATATGAAAAAGATAAATTCATCAAAACATAAGTCCTAGTATCAAAAGACATTATGAAGAAAATGTACAGGATTCGTTTTTGTCTCCATTTTACAAAACTTTGGTATAATTCAGACACTAATATTTAGCAAAATTATAGTTTTTTGAGCATCACTTAGGAAAGGTATGATTAACTGACTTTCTCAACCTAAAATTTTCATTGCTTTCTTCTCTTTTAAGCATATACTCGGTGGCTTTTGCCTCTCAGATCCCAGATTTGCTAACACCAGCATCATCGAAATATCATTGGCCTTTCTACGTGTGTGAAGACTTAGAGGCGATTCATCCCATCTAAGCAATTACTTTTTTGTCTATAAAGATCTCCACTGGGGTTTCCTCAGAAACGGTTCAGTGATAGCTTCATTCCGCACACAAAGGAAACGAGAGAATAAAATACTTCCAGGAAACCTGATGTTCTCGAGGTTGAAAAGTTAAGCGCTGTCAATCTCTTGGATGCAAACTAACCCGTCCTCCTAGTAAAACATCAGACCGTCTCCTGAATTCCTATTGGATTACTGCTCGGAAGATGGGTCTCATTGGAAAACATTTCCCATTCTTAGTTTCTCTCTTTGCAATATCTAAACATTGCCACTTCGACCTGTAAGAGAACTACTTTATGAAAAGCTTGATAAAATAGCACCTGTGTGTGTCTGTGTTTTTGTGTGTGTGTGTGTCCGTGTATTAAGCATACCCTGAAGATATATATTTTTTTCTGAATAAAATTTCTTCACATTCTTTTTAAAAAAACCTTAAAACGTCTTAAACTTCTACTCGTGCTGTGTTGAAAACATGATCTAGTTAAAAAAGAAGAGAACTGGTAGGTAGAAAAAAAATGGATGAGGAATGGACACCTCAACTTCCACAGATTGTGTGGAAATATGGTGTCTTGACTTTTCACGTAGCTGTCTCTTGAGACAGATACCACTGTGCATTCACGAGGCGGGCTGTGTTTTCGGAAGGATGTTCACAGACATGGTATCACAGAACCCTAGAAATTCTAGTCCTAATCCTAAAAATTGCATTGTGACTTCTAAGTTCCCCGAGTGAGGACTGACACGTCCAGGAACCTGAGTACAATTATACCGAAGCTTGTTGAAGTTCCATGGACTTTTCTCGTATTTGACTGTGACCACCCCACGTCCTAAGGTTGTCCAGCATCCAGGCCCACTTTCTGGGCCTGTTATCCTTCTAGAGAATTCCAAAGGGACAGATCTTTCTTTCCTCTGTCCCAGTGCAGACAGGCCTGGGCGTGCGTCCCAAGCCTCGCATACAGATGGACCCAGGGGTATGACTTCTTTGACTCCAGAGGCTGCCTCAGGCCAGGTGACTCCTGCGTGAGCAGGAGAGTGGCCCTTGTGGGCCTGCTTCCAGCCTCCCCAGTCACCTCTGTTCCCACCTGCCCCCAACTGGTTCTCCAGTGCTCCTAAAATATCCTTCGTTTCTAATCTCCTTCCAACAGATTTTCTTCACCTGACATTAGCCAGAGTCTTTTTTTTTTTTTTTTTTTTTTTTTTTTTTGCTGTTTCTCCTCAAAGGATCCATTTATGTAAATTCTCTTTTGGGAACTTGAGCCCACAGCCATCAGACTTAGTTTGCCGGAGTAGTTTGCAAATGGGCCTGAGGGAGATTTTCAGTGACAATAACATCCTGATTTCTTTGAACAGAAAGATGGTAATTTATTGGAGGAGAGGAATCTTTAGGACCTTTCTCAAAATAATAATAATTTCCTTACTAATCAAAGAGATGAACTAAGTTGTACGTATACAGGGTACGGCAGAATTCTGACTTCATATTAGATTATGCATGAAGCTATTTCCCCAAATGGTAAGATAATAACCATGCCTAAGTTTTTCCAGGTGACAAAGCATTATGGGACCCAGTGTCTGTGCATTATCTCATTTAACCCTGAAAACAACAGGATAACTTAGGCATTATCGTTATCCACATGTTACTAAGGCTGCTGGTACGTGGCAGAGCCAGCATCCAAACTAAGATACCAGCCCACGTTCAGTACCAAGTGCTCTACGCTAATATAATAATTATGCATTGGATCATAAGACCTGTTTTCTGATTACATGGATTGTAGAAATAGATAATATTTATTCCTAATGTTTATTCTTAGCTCCAACCACACATTTAACTAATAGATTTCATATTTATTTCATCTGTTTATAAAAATAAACTTTGCTTTTATGATTAAATGACTAAGCGGCAGGAACTATAACTTAATTACACATTGCTTAATTGGTGTATTAGTTAATTATATGGAGTTCATTTTAAAATTTAAGTAATTATATTTTATAACATATTACTCTTCTGATATCAATCATATTTCTCTGTTAATTTTGAAACTTTGACTCAAGCATTGTTAATTGTATAATTAGTTCATTTTAATGCTAAAATTAGTATAGGTTATTAATTAGATTATACAGATATGCGCACGATACACACACAGCTCAAATCTCTTCAAACCGTTTATTTACAATATGAGCAAAATACATTAGATATTAAGAAAAATCTGCAAATAACTTCTAAAAGTGAGCCTCCATCTTGGGATTAACGTGGACGTTTTTTATTTAAATGTAGCATTTCTCGATCTTCATATTCTCTCTATTATTCAAACAGAAAGGATTCTAGGTTGAAAACTTACTGTGAGAAAATGACTTAACTGTGTTGTCACCTCCTTGAGGACAGGGTCGCTGTTTTACATTCTTCACATGGAATAGCTCCCGGCACAATAAATGTTTGTCGAATTTGAATTTCGAATTTAAGTGAAATGATGCTGAAAATTTTACATTAGCTACAGCCATCCGTCTGAATTTAAGCCAGCAGTTGCTAACTTGCACGGAGCAAGTCATTAATAATGGGGATTCTCGTGAGATTATTTTGGTGACAGCACAGAATAAAACGCTGCTCCTTTGAGTTTTCTGTTTTGATCATACGTGGCTCAGGCTTTAGGCTAGTGTCTGACTCAAAGGCAAATGATAACATTTATTATTCTTAATATCTCTGTTACTTTATGGGACAAGAAATTAATAAATTTAACTCTATCCCTTATTTCTTAAGCACAAAGAAGTCGAAGCCCAGAGAAGCTGAGTGATTTGTTAATGTCACACAGCTAGCTATTGCCAGAAGTGGCTGCTGAGTGGAGTGACTCAGTAATCCTTCCACTGCCCCTGTCACAAAAATGTCCTATTAAATGATTAGAAATGAATTATTACTCCTTATTAAGCTCAACACTTTCCTACTAGGTTCTCAATTTAGGCCCTCACTCGATGTATATGACGCATAATGAAAACAACATCATCTAGTAGACTATTTTAGGATCAAAATTTCCTGTGAAGTATTTAAGGCATTTTAATCCTTAGGGTGAGGAGAACTTAGTTCTCTAATACACTTCTGTGGAATTGTAAATTGCTACAGCCTTATCTGAGGGAGTTTCGCAAGGGATAATCAACAGCTTTAAAAAGTGTATTCCCTTCAATCCAGCAGCTCTATTTCTAGGGTGTTTTCCAAAGGGAGGAAAAAAATCATGACCGGTGCACTGCCACATATGTACAGATCCACATATACAAGCACGCACATACACGCACACGCACACACATTCATTGTAGCATCGTTTAAAATTAGAAGCATATTTAATGTCCACCGATGAGACTGACTCTGATACATACTTACTGTGTTTGCTCAGAGGGGTCGTACTTTCCTAATGGGCGTTAAGATGTCAGATGGATTAGTGGTAGAGTTAGCTTAAATTTCAGCAAAAACCGCCGTCGTAGATATTGATCCATTGACAAAGAGTTGATTTTTTTGTAGCTAAGGCAGGCCAGGAAATAATCTAAATTATAGAGGGGTGTCGGCTAGATCGAGAAGGCATTGCTGGATGTTTTGAGAGGAAAGACGCACTGCTCTCTCTCAAAGATTGTTCTAGATCAGTGATGATGCCAGCTTTAGTGACCCAACGGTTTGGTACGAGACTGTGGAGTCACTGTAACAGAACTGTAAACGTCTCATTTCCCTTGTTTGCTTAAACACGAATTAAATGACGCTCACTCTTGAGATATCGGAGTAGAATATTATTGACAGTTCGCGCTGATAAAAATTCTGAGATTTCGGGACTCTAAACCATCACAGCAAACACAGGAAATAGAAAACAAACTAGAAACAAATACAATCAACACCGCATCTCTGTCGACTTTCTCGAGTGGGAGCTGGAGGTGTGACTGTCCCTTGGCCCGGTAACTACCCGCCTCCGATATTTAAAAAGAGCCATTAGTACACTTTACCTCGGAAGCAGGCGAAATAAGGTCACGTGAAAGTCAGAGGTAGGTGAGATGCCATTTTTCTTCTCATGCATTCCAAATTAAGAGGCAATGTAAGGGTTAAGTGTAAAGTATGCCACCTCGAAACCCCACTCTCTCTTTATCTAGCACACCATAATAAAAGATCAAGAGTTCCTGCTTATTATCTTATTTTTCCTGCTTGCTCCACCAGGCTAAGGCCCGGTCTGGTTATGGATTAACACAGTGATCAATAGTAAGCCTGCTGTCTCTCTCTCGGCGGGGGAAAATGAACTCAAAATGCAGTCAAACTCTTATCGATCAAGGATATAGGTCTCACTTTCATTACTTCTGTCTCCTGATAACCCACAAATAATGTGATGAGTTGCTAATCTCTCTGATTTTCAATGGACCCCTTCACCCCTCCTGTCTGCGCATAGCTGCTTTGATTTTTATCGCGATACGTGGGCTGTGTAATTCGTGGAGCTTTCACTCTCGCTCTCTAACCGTCAGACCTGGTCAATCAGAGCTAATAATATCAATCTTCAGTGGGTTGGAGGCTCCAGCGAGTTCAAAATCTAGAGAGTCCCAGCACACACGGCGAGGAAATGCAATGCGTGAGCTGTTTCTTCTGGGGACAGAGCGCTGTGACGTCTGCTTGGCGAAAGTGGCATTCGACTTGGGGGTAACCTTCTCAGGATCGGACCCACTTCTATCAAAGTGGCCTCTGTTTTTACACATTTAACCGTTTTGAGTCTCTCGTATGGCCAACCCCGTCTTAGCTTCTTTTTCTCATAGGAGCGGAACTGATGTAGTAGCTTTTAGTTTTATTATGATGGTTATTATTATTGTTATCTCCATGAATATTAGCTCTCGATGTAGGCATGGGTCGTGGGCCTTTAGGAGAGAGTGTCCCCTTACCCATGGTAGCCTCAGGAAGTTTCTGTTAAGTAGCTGTAGAAAATACCATGGGATAAATCTAGCAAAAGTATTTCAAACATGAGCTTCTGTTGATTCATTAATTAGAGGTTATGTGTTTGGGCAGAAACGACACGGCTTTTGAGTCAAAAGGCCTCTACTTTCAGAGTTTTGAATAGTCCACTCACTCAGATAAGAAAAGGAGGATGCTGTGTTTGGCAAAAATAGATCACTTGGCTTTTGTCTAGAAAATTCTCATCTGCTTTGATGGATGAGATGAAAATGAACCCCAATCAGAATTTTAGGAAAATAATTATTTTCAGAAGCATAGTTACTCTTTGATTTGTTAATAACTTATCATGGCCTTATTACTTTTTTTTTTTTTTTTGGCCTGCACCCTTTTTTTTTTTTTTTTAAAGCAAAGTTAAAGTCTTGCCAGTTAGGCCTTCGGCTCATGAGAGACCCTCAGGTACAAAATGGTGTTGAACATGGACCTAAGAAAGATCATAATCGAATTTATCATTTTCCTCAGCCGAACGGTTAGAGTTCATTTAAAACTCGGAACAGTCGTGTTACCTGTCTGATATACAAACTCAGGGAACGCTCACCTGTCGAGTCGCTTTTGTGAGGGAAGGCGTCATATTTTCTGCTGTCAGTCTGGAGAACATACCGGATGGCCACGAAGCTAATGAAATAACCTGCTTGCATTCAGCCCCTGGGGTCTGAATGGGGTTCTCCAGTTCCAGTCCAAACAGTTTGTACACCTGTTGAAAATATGACAGAGGTACACGTCTGGGGGATTAAAGCGATTTGCTCTGAGCTCTTAAAGCTGAGGTAATTGCAGGTCTCACTTTCTTCTTTTGTTTGGCACGACTGTATTTGAAATTTGACAAGAAAGTCTCCTTCTTGCCTTTTTTTTTAATTTTGCAAGGGACTAGGTGGAGGTTCATCACATTTCCTCCTTACCTCTTTGCTGTGTCTTTTTAGAGACACTCTGGTTCCACTTGGCTTCATGGAAGGAGATGCAGGCCAAGCCATCGGTGTCGACTTTTGTTTCTTTGGTAGATCTGAGAATGAATTACCTTTGACGGCAAGCTCTGTTTACTTATTCTTTTAAAATCTTGAGAGCAGAAAGCTGGGGGAAGGAGAGAAAAGCGGGCTTGTTTTAAGCTAGCAAGAAAGCTCACATTGCTTTCTGTAAACATGGGAGGAGAAGGCACTCGAGTTCTCGTCCCTTACAAAGGTCTGTGTCTTCCCGTGGCGTGGAGTGTCACATACGTCCAGGCTCTGATTTGCTATATGCTTCTTAGGCTGATCGTATGCCACCGAACGAACACCTTTGATGTTGCCATAATTGTGTGTGTGATCTTCAATCACGGATGTCATCAAATTTTATTAAACTTAATATAGATAAAACTAAGACATTATTGATTAGTTCTGCCATACAAACCTCCCAGGCTCCCTCTCAGAGTGATTTTTTTTCTGGATGCCGACTTTATCCTTTTGATAATACTCATGCCCTTGGAGCCACTGTGGCTTCTGAGTTTCCTTTTGAAGCCCACATCAATCATATAATTAAGACGTCTTAATACAACTACAGCAATCTCGCCATTTTGCAAGGCGAGCTCTCTGGTCTGCTCCTGTAGTGTTAATTCACACTTTTCTTTCATGTGGGCGTAATTACTGCTGTTCTTTGTTTAGGGTTTTTCATGGCATATTTCCCATCGATCCAGAGTGACAACCCCCCTTCAGATTTAAACTTTTCTACCTTATTAACGAGATGAATCTGATTCTGGCAAAGTCCCCCCATACCCTCTCTCCTTCCCATCTGTGGGGTCCAAGTGACGGAAAATGAAGAATCTGGACACTCTTCCAGATGTCCCAGATGGCAAAGCATCCAGATCACGGACTTAAAAATATATATATTATTTTTCATCCGGGTGTTTTGGCGTGAAGCAAATCCACCCAATTTCCAGCTGCCACTTCTCCGTTCTTTCCCGCCACGCTGTTATCAGATTTAGTCATCTTTCTGTTTTTCTGCCTTTTCTCCTTGCGTGTCATGTCGCTGTACCAACCCTAACATCTAATATGAGAACATGGGGTGGAAGGCGGGGAGGCGCCTATGGAGATGAAATGGCAGATAGTTCTGGCTGGATTGCCAAATAGATGTTTTTCGACAGCCTAAGACATGACTTTGGGTCCCACTCCTTCAAAAAGAACTATTCCTACTTTCAGATGAACATATTAGATCTCCCTGAAGACAAAGCTTTTGGTTTTTGTTTGAATAGCGTTGGCTTCCTGCTGAGCTTAGGGGAAAAGAAAAACACTCTTAAAACATAAGCAAAGGATTAATAACCTTTTCCGTCCTCATGTCTGATGTTTAAAGCATACGGTTCTTAGCTTAAATAAGATCATAAAATATCTTCACTATAGGTTCTCGTTAGGGAATTATTTCTTGAGATGTTTCATGGCAATTCAGCATCTGCTAGAGGTTTGTTCAAACATCTCATATTCATCTAGAACGTTAGATTTTTTTTTTTTTTTTAAGGAGCTGGACCATTTTTTCCAGCATCCTAGAGAAATAGTTTTCTTGTATTGCATACTAGCGGTGTGAACCAGACACTCATCGGTCCGCAGGGGACATTTGGACAAAGCATGTGTCCTGCTTTTTCAAAACCGTAGTTGACGTCAGAAACCTTTTTCACAAAAACCTGATGAAAAAAAACATGAACTCCTTTCTGACTTGAGTTTAGTTTCCAGAAGTTTTGTCACTGAAAACTGGCGTTTATCCCTTCTGTTAGCAGCAAAGGAAAGCCATTTGCCCAATGTATGTCCTCAGCTACCCGGAAACTGTCTCGAATCTGTCACCGGGGCTGCGCATCTAGAGACGTGACAGTATCTGCTTCTTCAGCTGGCTCTGGAAAAGTGTTTTTCAGCCCTAGCTGCAAATTAGCATTTTCTGAGCAGTTTTTAAAAAAAAATACTGAAGCCGAGATCCACTCCCATGAAACTCTGATTTAATTGACTTCGGCTTATGGCTTATTCGGTAAGATATTTTGGAAGATGGTGGCATAGATAGACATAGCAAACGAACTACATTCAATCTTATGTTAGGAGTAAGACGGGAAACACATAAATATATACAGAAGATGAATATGCAAGCAAACAAACCAGCAAGGGGACCTGGACAAGTCCCTTAACCTGCCTGGCTTCGCTTCCTCACAGTAATTGCCGAGGTCCCGGGACCACGTCGTGGTCTGGGGTCCCCCGCCCCGGCCTTCCTCAATCCTCGGCCTCTCATCCTCCGACTGGCCCCGTCTTTGGCACCTCAGATACCCTTTTACATCGGCAGTTTTCTCTTCTTTCTTTCTCAAGACCCTCGACTGACTTCCCGTAGCTATTGGGTCACATGCAAATGGTTACTTATTGGTTTCAAGACTTTACTCAGGCAATTCCTTTTCATGTCACTTTTAATGTCCCCTCTCCCTGTTCCCTTCACGGCTGTCAGAATCGTCTTCACCAAGCAATCCTCGTTACTTTCTCTCTCCCTCTCTTTTCTTCCGAGCACCGTTTGCTTTGGCCCGTGGGGAAAACTTTCTAGATCGCCCACACCTGACATCTGCCATCTTCCCCATTTATCCCAGTGTTAACCCTTCCTGCAAACCTCAGCTACTTACTTGTGCATTACAGCCATAGACCCAGGTTTTTTTGCTGACTGAGCAAAACCACAATGTCACTGGGCACTCACTCAGGGACCTCTCCGACTCAAACCAAGTCGAGATGACTACACAGAGGGAGCTAGTTCAAAAACACAGATGGCGCGATTTATATTCTCTGCACACAATCCGGGTCAGTTGGTGGTTCCCCCAAATCATGAATCAATAAATCAATTGTCCTCTCTCTCTTCCTGCATATTTTTCCTTGCCACTACCCAGTGAGTCCTTGAAATGGAAATAGAATCCAATATCTTAGATTAGGGGCTAATGTGATTAATTTTTACTGCAAAATATGTCAAGAAGGAATGCAAGAGACGAATTGGGTTGTAACAGGAGTCCAAGTCTTCCGAGATGGATTTTCTGGCTTCCCAAATGCAAACAATAGGTTGCACGTCTTCTGTTTTGCGTTTGCTTCGTAATTGGCTCTTAGAAGACAAGGGAAGAAAAAGTTTATCTTATATAACTTGTAACTTCTGGATTTCCTTCTTACTCTATTTACACATAGTAAACATTCAATACATGGTTTTGGAGGTGAAGTGAAATCATTCTCAAAGCTTTTCTACTTCTTGGACTACTAGTAACAATAACGCGTTACGGTTCTTTTTTGTTTTTTGGGTTGTTTTTGTTTTTGTTTTAGAAGTGTGTGTGTGTGTGTGTGTGTGTGTGTGTGTATTGTGTGTGGTAAAGGGCAAAGCTTCAAGGTTCTGGGGCCTCACATTAGATTTACTGAATTTTAACAAGAATTGAGGGAATTTTTATATACACTAATCTTTAAAGACCACCACCCTATGATAGATACTATTCAGATGTACTCTGTTGTGTATTTTATTCAGAATAAATTGGCTCGGATAAAACGAGGAGCCAGTTAAGGCCTTCTATATCCTATGTCTCCACCCACATGCTAGATATGCAGCTTCGAAGACTCTGAGAAGTCAGTCTCCTTCCTAAATGTTCTGCTTACATCATTCGTCACATTATAGGAACAGAATCAGAGCTAGTTTCCGTGTGGTCCAGTCTGCTAACGAACCAGCTCGTATCTTGAGATTCTATTCTCGACCATCCAAAGGAAAAAATAAAACAGCATACTACACCGGATATTTTAAACTTTTGAAATTCAGAGACTTCATGTTTTAAAGACGAGATATGAAAATGGCAATACGTTCAACTTGACACTGATCTGAAGCTGACCACCACCAGCAGCTATAACGCTGTAAGAATTAAAGCCAGGAAAAGGATGAGAGTAGAGATTCTGATGAATGTCCTAACAAGATGTTCCTCGTTATGATCAAGCGAATGTGCCGCTTTTGCGCCCATAGCGGACAGTGTTTACGTTGTTTGCTTTCTGGCCTGTGCTGGGCCACGTGGGGCCCCTCCACAGAGCGGATGTGAGGAAAACAGCAGAGAAAGGTAAAGAAGCCAGAAATACCACATTCGTACACATTTATTTTTATTTAAAACCACATCGATGATTTCACTAACGCGTTATGCCTCCTAGAGATCTCTACCCCACATTTGAATCAGCTTCCCTGTGGCTGTCTGACCTCAAACCCCCGCAGGGAATTAACACTCCTGTTGCTCACCCAACCTGGAAATTAATCGTTTACCGGTGGAGTCTAACTCTGTACTTATGGGTTTGTCAAAGACCTTTAAGACCTTGGAGAAAGAAAAAGGCAGAACCAAATGGAGTTGCTTAAAATGAGTGGTTTTAAGTATATTTCATGAATTCTGAACTTTTTGAGAGAGTGCCAACTACAGGATATCTACCATTTATCTATCTATTTATCATCTATCTATGTATCTATCTATATATCTATCTCTCTCTCTATCATCTGTCTGTCTGTCTGTTTCTGTCTGTTATCTATCTATCTATCTCTATCATCTATCTATCATCTATCTATCTTATATGTATATATGTATGTATGTATCTATCTATCATCTATTATTTATCCATCTATCATCTATCTTCTATCAATCATCTATCTATCTATCTATCATCTATCTATCTATCTATCATTTATCTATCTATCTATCTATCTATCTATCTATCTATCTATCTATCTATCTTCTATCTATCAATCACCTCTCTCTCTGTCTCTTTCTCTCTCTCTGGGTTATTATGAATACCAGAAGGGATAATCCATTGCAAAGTGCCCAGCAGATATTATTTTACCATCTTTCATAACTTCTACTAATTCTATTTCTACTAATAACCATACCTTCGGTGTATAAAAACACACGACATAAATCGTCCAGTGTGATTTAGCACCATGCTAGATTTCAAAGCGGACTTCTCAAAAACGTCAACGACTGTCTCTCAAGGCAGTTCTGGATTTGGGCTGCATCATCCGGAGAAGAATCTGTTCTCTGCAGGGCCTGGCCACCAGCACCTAACCTACAATCCGTTGTCCGCTGGAACTGGAGAAGCTAGTGGAGGTTTTATCGGACAGTGGAAAGCAAAAGGCATCTTTGCGTTCTGGCTCCACCTGACTGAAGGCGGCACCGAGTCACTTCGGGTGGGTTTTAGGCCACCGAAGGGGCAAAACCTCCTCTCCCCTCCAACCGCAGGTCTCGGTGTAGAATGACATTCGATGCCAGTGACTCCTTTCTAGCTTTCCTTTATTCTTTTCAATCCATCATTTTTATTTTTGTCAACAAACTGTGTCATTTGCCATCCTCAGAAAACTCCTGTTGTTCAGGGCCTTTATCAGAGTTCTTACAAATCAGGTTAATTGGTGATCAACACAGCTTTTTCTGCCTTTAATGAGGCCTAGTCGCCCAAGGCAAGGCCTACCTCTTGATAAGGGACTTTTTTTTTTCTTATTCTGAACTCTTTGATCACTTAAAAAAAAAAAAAATACAACAACCCAGGAAGAACAACCACCGGCAATGTCATTGTTTTTTAATTGCCTGATTACCAAACGTGGGAGATAAAAGATAGATGTTCTCAATTAATAACATTTACATAGATTAGCACCACTAACGAGCCTCATTAGTGGCTGCTGGGTTTTCTTTAGATGGTGTCCCACGTCATTTGTTCCCTCCGGTTGTGCCATCGAATGCACCTTTAGTTTGACAAAACGTTGCCTTCTAATTTATTTCCATTAATCAAAGAGTGCGGCGTTTTAATATGCAGCCAGGTTTTTAATTAATTCAAAGTTAACTTTACCTAGCGCAGACGTAACGAAAGGTTTTATGTGTTAAGTGAGTCCAGAAAGTGTTTCGAAACTGTCTCTTATAAAGACTAGACACCTTCTCCGGATGAATCGCGACGCAAACGCATCTGTACCGTCATAGACGAGCGTCGTAGAAATGCATCCCTTTACAGTGGCACATTTTATGTCACTGTAAGTGGAGAGGTATACTAAGTTTGTCAAGAGAGGTCCCTCCCCCAATATTTTGATAAAAGTGTAAAATTATTGTTTTTTTTTTACAACTTACGGGAGAAAGGACACGTCAATATCATGATAAATGCTTCTGATGGAATCAAACGTTTTCAGACTCTCTCCGTTCAAGCTCATCTCCTTGCTCACTCCTACCCTTCAGAAATCTGCTCACTTCCTCAGAGACTCCTCAGACCATTTCCTCTACCCGGCCCCCAGCTTTATTGAGATATAATTGACACATGACATTAAGATGTACAACCTGTCGATTTGACGAACTTACATATTGCGAAATGAGGAACACCATAGAGATAGCATTAGCTGACACCTGCACCGCGTCACATAATTCCCATCTCCTTTTTGTGGTGAGAACGTTTACGATCTACTCTGTTAGCCGCTCTCAAGTATATAATACAGTTAGATTAGCTATAATCATGACGCTCTGCATTCGATCCCCAAAACGTATTCAACTTACAATTGGGAGTTTGTACCCTTTTTCCAGCATCTCCCCATTTCCCCACCCCCAGCCCCTGGCAATCCTCTTTCTACTCGCTGTTTTTCTGAGTTTGACTTTTTTAGATCCCACATATAAGTACTATAATAGTGTTTATCGTTCTCTGTCTGACTTATTTCACCCAATGCAATGACATCGAGTTTCATTCATGTTGTCGCGAATGGCAGGATTTCTTTCTTTCTCAAGGCCAAATAATATTCCATTTTATACATATTATATTATGTATTATATTATATGTTATATAATATACATATTATTATAATAGATGACACATTATATTATATATATAAAAATCACATTTTCTTTATTCACTCATCTCTTGACAGACGCTTAGTTTTTTTTTCCTTATCTTGGCTATTGGGAAAAATCCTGCCATGAACATAGGAGTGTATGTATCTCTTCGAGATCTTGTTTTCATTTCCCCTGGGTTTGATGGAAACCCAGAAGAGGGATTCCTGGATCCTCTGGTTGTTCTGTTTTGAATTCTTCGAGTACCCTCCACACGGTTCTCCATAGCGGCTGCACCGATTTACATTCCCACCAACAGTGCACGAGGCCAGGCCATTTCTTCTTTCGTCCTTATAATGGTGCTGCCTTTTCTTCATGGTATCTATCACTCCATTAGTTCTCTGTTTACCGTTATGCCTCTAGTACCTAGAATAGTATCTTGCACATAGTACGTGCTAAATAAATACGCGTTCGATGAGTAACTGAATGATGGCCAGGTTAGAGATGAAGAAGGTAGAGATGAGGCCTCCCGGAAGTTTTTGCTCTGTGGAGATGCTAACTGCGGACCGGCCTCTTCTGTATTGAAAGGCTCCCTCTCAGGCCCGGGCACAGCGACCGAGACTCTGTCATCTCCTTCGCAGGGGCCCTGGGGACCTTCTCCCCAGCCATTTCCAACCCTCTTGCATTGGCGATGCTGTGAACCTAGCTTCTCTTTCTCGCCTGCTCAGCTCCCCACACTCCAGCTCAGGAGATCACTTCGGGTCCATTAGACTTCGTCATTTCGTGTCTTTCTTTTCGCATTTACATTTCTATATGGTTAGACCTTGATGCGGACGGATCTTACTTCCGTCGAGTTAGAGAAACATGAAAACACACTTAGATTTTTCACCTCCCAGGTTAGCTTTAATTGATGGTTATGTAGTCATGCTATGGGATCCATTTACAATGCTTACTGCCCAGTTTTTCTTTATTTGTGCTTACTTGGACAAGTTCTCGCTTGGGAACTATCAGAAAATGTATTATAATTCATTTATTTGCTCTCTGAAACGTCGTCCATCGGCCTTAAAGCATAGTTTGATTATGAGTAGAAGGTCATAACTTTTCGTGGATTTAAAAAAATCAAAAAACGATGTATTTTAATTCATTTGATTAGGTATTTCTCTTTTGACTTGCGTTTAAAAAAATAAAATTCACATTTCATTATGTAATCAATACATGGTCATTTTAGAAAATAAGAAAAAAAGCAGGAAATAGAAGAACCAGTTTCACTTAGTCTCACTATATGTAGACAATCGCTATTAATAAATATGTATATGTCCTTTTCTTATTTTTGCTAAGTATTTGGAACATAACTGTGATTTTATGAGAACATGTTATATAAATAAAAAATAATGTGTACTTTTTCTGATTATAAAAATAATACGTAACTATAAAATTTGAAAGTGACCAAAGCTATACGTTTATGTTTTTAATTATGAGTTACACATAATCATTATAGAAGATCGGACTATTTTATAAAAACAAGCATAAAAGCCACCTAGAGTTCCACTTAACAGAATAATTATTATTTACATTTGATGTATGCCATTCCGGACATTTCATGAACACAGCATATTTGAGCTCTAAAGGAGAGTATACCATATATGTGAATTTGATACTTAAGCATCAATCGTACAGCAAAATCCATGAGTCCTGCTCAAATGATACGGGGAAGGGCTAAATAGCAGAAATATTTGCCATAGATGGTTTATTTATCTTATTAACAGACAAACACAACTCATGAAATGTCTATACACTATGACATCTAACACTGTAGAAAAATCTTTACTTGAATTCCTTGGCAGTGAGATAAAATGTGCTCTATCTTCCAGGTAACTCTATTTTGCCGTGGGAAAATAATTTTTTTTTTGGTCTAATTATTCTCTTGGTACATTACCCCAAGCCGTTGAACCATTGTCAGATTGTAGGGTTTTTTTTAGACATAGATTTTGAAGAGAATTATAAGATGCGTCCTATTTTATAAAAGTTAAAAAAAAAAAACTTAGCCCAAGCCTGTCTCCTCTCTCTCTGTCTCTCTCTCTCTCTCTCTCTCTCTCTCTCTCTCTCTCTCTCTCTCTAATAATAGGTATATATTTGACTGATTCAAATAAAACATCATTTGGAAAAGTGCTGTTGATATCTTTACTGTCCTCTTTTAATGATAAAATTAAAATACACTGCTTATAAAATTCCAAACAGTACCGACACATTGAACCCAGAAGGTGAAAGTACCTGTAAAAACGAATGCTTGTGAATCCTTTTATTTCATGCCTTTCATTTGGGCTCTACTGCATAGCTAGAAGAGTAAGCATTTTAAGAGCTCATACCTTTTTCAGTCCTGCCCAAGCAGCTGGGCAGCCGTAGCTACCCAAGTTCACCGGCAGGACTTCTGGATGAACCCACTGACCTTTGCATCTCACCTCCAGGTCTCAGGGTTAGAGGTCGGCTCACCGCCAGAGCAGCTGAGAAGTGTCTGGTCCAGTTGCTTGGTCTAAAGACACACAGCTCAACGTCTTCCCTTGCTTTCCCTGACCCTAATTTTTTCACTCGCAAAAATACTCCCTTTCTACTAAAGAAAAACACATCCTTTTTCAATCGATGTGTTTCTCTGGAAAGAACGCAGAATTTAAAAAAAAAAAAGACATAAAATCCAATTGCTAAAATCATTTTGGTGGTTCTTGTATTTTATATTGATACATCTTTTTTATTTTTGTTAAATCGAAATAAGTACATTTTGTGATGGAAGTTATACCCAGGATCTCTATGTGTTATGCAAACTTGAACACATACGTACAACACCGTGACACTTGAAATAGGCTTGCTTCTCTAATTAGTTACCTAATAAAGACAGCAAGCTTATTCTCAGACGTTGGTGTCAGAGGTGGATACAGAAAAACCTCCTTTGCTAATTACTATTTTATTGAATGATCAGTTGCAGAAAAGAAGAGAAGGAACTATTTAAACTGCCTCATCAAGACACATCTACCTGGAAAATAAAACCATGCAATTTTCCACAACCTCGAGGGGCTAAATTTGTCCAAGGTTACCCACCTAAGATTAGAACCCAATTCTCTTGGCTCCCAGACCATCGCACTTCTGACTGTACCGTTGGACTGTCTGCATTGGTAATGGTTGATAACTACGCCTTAAAAATTCCTGGATCCATCGGTATGGTCTCTAATGCAGGCTGTAATCCCTACGTTAAGCATCTTCACGAAACCATTTGGGAAAAGAAGGATTAAACTGCCTGACGAGTTTAAAACTGTTGAAGAAGATAATTCCCTTTCTTACATTCATTCTACATTATGTGTGTGTGCGCAGGCGTGTGTGTGTGTGTGTGTGTGTGTGTGTGTGTGACATCAATAAGCAACAGATCGGACTATTTTTTGTCATTAATAGCTGTAGTTTATTAGGTAAGCCAGGAAATGAACTTCTTTAAACACTAGCCTCATCGACCTCCATACGACCCCCAATTCGATAATATTAAAGTAAGTAATTTATAATCTTCCCTGATGCATTCGTGTAGATTGGCAGACTCAAATACAAAATTTAATTCAAAAGAAATCACTGAGAAACTAGAAAGTGACAGCCGAGTTTTGAACAAAACTCTTTGAACTGCGTCAGGAGACGCCAGAGGAGTCTGTTACGGTGCCGGATTTTCTCTTACTAGCTGTGTCACCCGAGAGAGTTATTCAGACACCCTAAGTCTTGGGTTCCTCATCTGTAACATGGGAGTGTAATGAAACCCTGTTCAGTGAGTTATAGTGAAGATTAAGTGAGATGTGGTGGATAAAATGCTTAGAACCGTTTCTTCGATCTATTATTCACTCGGCCAACAGTAGCTGCTAATAAATAACAATGGACAGCTCTATACAGCCAACGGCTTTATTGATATAAAATTAAGTATTAGGATACAGGAGACAATCCAGACTGTAAATTATGACATAGATACTGGTGGAAAAACGCTTTAGGTAGAAAACGGATCCCAAGGCTCAACTTCCTGTTGACGATTAGGACAGAATGCTGCCCTCCTTCCAATGAAATATTCAGTATTTCAGTCTCTAATCTCCCTTTATTTCTGTGCCTGATATTTACAGAAGCTAAAAGAGAATCAAAATTAGCTAAAATAATTCTTATTCTTTTCGAGGCATGGCAGGTCCTTTGCTCCATCGCGCCATGATTACATCCGATTCGTGCTTCTACCCATCCGTCTGGTGAGGCTATTTAGTGATGATATCGGATTCGGAGGTTGAAAATCTTGCCTCAGGCCCTGGAATTAGGTAGATGAAAGTCACCTGAGTACGACGAAATTCTTTAAAATATTTCAACGTTTTTACTCGTTAGAGTTGGGCATTGGGAAAAAACATTGCTGATTTCTTAGACATTCAGTACACTTAAAAGCATGGCTCTGAGTCCATTGCAATTAAAAAAAAAAAAAAGTCGCTGGCAATGTCGAGAGATGATCTGAACAAAATACAAAGCTTTAATTTCATCAGGGAGTTTCTAATTAATGATGTTTGAGTGCGTTTTAAATTCCCCAATCACATTCCCACCATCCTCACTGGCCGTTTGGGGAAGGTTTAAGCCTTAGGGCATCTTTTAGATGAAAACTAGTAGCCACATTTATGCTGAATGGAACAGTACCAGTAATGCAATTATAGCAGAAAAGAAACCTTTTATTCCCAGGACTGTCCCTCAAACTCCATTACCACGTCCCGTCCGTGTTTCTTTGTTTCATTGTGTGTTAAAAGAGTAATAGCAAACGGCTAACACAAAGTATGAAACAAAGCCTCGATTTAGTATCTCCCTTGGACAATCGAGTTACTATATGGATGCTTTCTAGCTCACCAACGATTTCATCTGAGTAGTGAGGAGGCTGTCTCGCCTCTAAAGCTATTTTAGTAATACACCTGGGTGACTTGTATGCAGTTCACCCTGGATTTCCATTGTGGGGAGTAAGAGATTAGTTCTAGAAGGCTCTTAGTGTCCTAAGGAGCTGATACCATCCAGCTCACACACACAGGTCCATTACTCACTGTAGGTTCGATTTCTATTTTGGCTGCCAAGAATCTTGAATCTTCTCACTAAACTGGAGCATCAGGTGGGGGCGGGGGCGGGGGCGGGAGATTTTTTTTAGTTATATGGAGACTCGGTAGGTAAAAAGTTACGATCAAGATTAAACGGGAAAAAAGGCACAAGGTGGTTCGAAGGGTTACAAGCCACGGGAATTCTGACCACGTATTTTTCCATGCTCTAAACATCTCGATAAAAGTGTATTTTTGGAAATTCCCTTAAACATCCGTGATCTCTTGTTCAGAGACTGGCTTTGTGATACCCTAAATTATCTTTATTTATCGCAAGCGTGCTGTATAATTCTTAAATTCACATTACCTTTATTTGATTATGTAAATAATGTGTATATGCCCATATGGACTCTATTTTAGAAGATATTCATTTAAAGAAATGTAATGATAAGTCGTGGTGGCATCATAAAAGTCGAGTAATCCTTTTATAGAGAGATTATTGAAACGATGATAGAACCGTAATCTCAGTAGGTAAGTATTGCCTTCCATGGTATGGTGTAAATATGGAATTCAAAATACTATGAGTGGAAAAATACTACTTAGACCTGTATGCCTATATTGTATGCTATGAAAAGAAGATATGTCTTTAAAATATTTATTAATAAGGGAGTTAAAAACATAAAGAAAAACTATTCAGAGTCTACAAAATCTTCTACTTTCCATTTGCCTGATACCATGCTTAAAAAATGCTGTTTTATAATAATATTTCCCAAAGATTTCCCAAGATCTGGAATACTCTAAAGATTCAGAGTCACAGGCACCACATGTCCTAGAAATCTTGACTCAGTAGATAGAATGAAACTGGGAATTAGGGATGATTCTAGAGAGTTCTCAAAACGATGTTTTTGATGTGCAATTTGGGTTTGACAATATTGGCCTTGCCGCTTGCCATTGAAAAATTCAAAAATAGAAACCAAAAAGAATTCAAGCCAGGCAATTCCATAAGAAAGATGGGTAGTTAACGTTTGTTTGACAAAAGACTTCGGAGAGCTTAGAACACCCGCTTCAGGAAATTCTCAGACTAGCAGAGTAGGAATTCGCAGTGACCAGCGAAAGCATGCTTGTTGTGAATGACACAAGTTGTCTTGTTTTATTATTTTAGAAAGTGTTAAATAATTGAGTACGCATTTTTATTTTGTTTTATTTTATTTTGCTATTTTAATTTAATTTAATTTAATTTAATTTTGAGCCCCAGTTTCATCTATTGGAAAGAGATAGTTTTTCTGACGCCCACCCACAATGATTCCAGGAATCTATGATAAAATATTCTTCAAATGAAAGAAAAATGCAAAGAAGCGGCTACTTTGACCCAGGCCCATAGTGAAAGAGAGTCAGGAGTAGATATTCTTATTTTGACTAGAAGATGCCTCAAGAATAGGAGGAGGCCGCTAACAATACCTTGAGCGTGATGTGCCAGGTCACTTTGTATAAATTCCTTAATTCTAATCCCCATGCAAACCCTACAAGGTTAGGCGGGTCTATAAAATGAATAGCAAGGTTAAGCTATGTTCCTAAGGATATGTGCTAATGAGTGGCAGAGTGGGAATTCAAACCGTGAAGGCTGACTTTGCTGTCTGAACAGCATTATTTTTTTGGCATCAAAAAAATACGTACATTTGACGATATAGATTTGAGTCAACAGATAACTACAGACACTGGCCAGTGCTCCCCTCCGATGATAATACTGCTTCTTTTGAAGGAAATCTATAATTACTTTTTCTGTAATTTATCCTCTCCCCATCGCTGAATACCTGAGAGCTGCGAGAGATGATACGGTTTGAAAACATGCCTCGTTTGAAGCTTACTAACGTAGGTTCAAATATCAATCTAATTCTACTGCACCTTGATGTTGAGTGACTTCGATGAATTTTTTTTCCCATCCGTGACATATTACTCCCTATGGTCAGATCGCAAGCTTGTTAAAAGTTTGACAACTTTCTTTTTGCGAATTATGTTAAAATTATGGTTCAAATGATTGAAGAGGTCAAAGCACTAAATAACACGGACACCATTAAAAAGGAAAAAAAAGTATTATTGAATTAGACCACTACCCTTTTTCCTGTTAGTTTATTTTCAAGTCCTGTTAAAATAGTGTCCTTGCCGTTTGCAATTTCTGGCTGTCTTTATTCTCATTATTAATCCCCTTTACCCCTCTCTCTCTAATCAGCCCCGATGGCATGTACCGGGAAGCCTGTTTTTATTGCATATTTCATTGTGGATTCCAGGGTGACCAAGTTGACCTTGGCAAAGGCTCAGCCAGTAGCCGGGGCAAGGGTATACCTTGTGAACGCCACAGCCCCATCTCACGTACAGTTTATGCAACTGTTACACATCGGTGTCGGAGGTCATTGAGAATTTCCATAAATCTGATAGGTAATGTGCCAAGTGAGATTAGAGAGGGCTTCACGTGATCACGGTCAAGTGAAAGTATCTTATGTTAATTTCCTAGTACAAGCTCGAGGCAGGTAGTGAATACTTTTTGTGAAAAGCTACAGACACACACAGGGAGGAAAGGCAGGCGCTTGTCTAAAAAGAAAGAGGAAGCGTGTAGAGAAAAATGTAGACGCTGGCATTTGTAGAATTTCAAATAAGGTTTATGTCTTTTGCCTTACATTCTCTACATTATCTGTTGACTCTTACCTTACTTGTTACCCTAAAACACATTTTTTTCACTTAAATCAATTTTATGGGTTGCATTTATATATTTACATATCAACACATTCTTCAAGTTATTTCATTGCGAAATAGAAAACCAACGAAGACAAAAGAACATTAGTAAATGGAAGCTATTTACAGATTTAAGCTCTGACTACGTAGCCATACGTGCTTTCTTCTTTTAAGCCTTGACCTGAATTAACCCAATTTAGAAAAGTGTATTTTAAACCATCCTCTTCGAATTCCTACAAAAACATCGGCTAGCTTATATTTGAAAATAAAGCAATAGTAATATTTTAAGGCAATCGTAAGAAGAAGACTTAAGAAAACAGACCTGTCAGCTCTCCCTGGCCCCTTGGTCACCCAACACTGCTGAGAACGCAAACTCTTAACCTCGGTCTTCTGTCTTTATTGAATATGCTGAGAAACGCCCACGTGTAAAAGTAACTCAAAAACTAAACGCAGGAAGTTGAATGATCTATTCTTGATGATCAGGGGCTGTCCGTACTATGGAAATCTAACTCCATCTAATGTGTATTTATTGAGCACCTATTCTGTCCCCTAGAAAGCCTTTGAGATGGAGAGAACCTCAAAAAAAAATATCAGCTGGTTTCTGCAGAAAATCTGTAAAATCTCTCTACGGCGACAGGGCCTTCGTGAACAACAACTAGGAACCGGTACCGGAGGAAACATGGTAAAATGCTAAAAATACCAGCAGCATCAAAACTGGGAAGAACTGGCAGATCTCGATGTACTTGGAGAATAAAATTCTAGGTGGCTTTGGAGGAAGGAGTGGAACTTGGGTAAAAAAGAAGGACAATTAGGGCTCATTAAGTGGCAAGACTAGCGTGAGGTCAGGTGGGTGACGGGCTTGGTTTCTTCAAGATTCCATGAGCTAACTAACCAAACAAACTAACTAACTAACACATCGCGGGAGGCAGAGAAGTCTCCAGCTCCTGTCCTAGCTCTGAAACTTCCATCCTGCGAGAGCGAGAAAAACTTAGTTAACCTATTTTCTCATCAGGAAAATGAGAGCGAGACGTTCTTTGCGTTGGCCAAGAGGCGAGGTACAAGCGTGAGGTGGACACACGAGTGGACTCTTGTCGACCTGCACGCCAGCTCTCAGGCAGCCCTGGAAGAAGCGTGTGTCACGTTCCCGAAACTCTCAGATGGTGATTATGATTGGTTATACAAAATGCCATGTTCCCTAATCATATCACTTACATTCCTATGAAAGGCAGTGACGAGGATTTGATGGCAGAGGGACCACAGCTGTCTAATAGTAATAGTAAAAATCAGGTTAAGCAGACCATGTAGCAGCCAGGAAGTCACACGCCGGCCCCTGGTGGGGGCTTGGTCTAATGGGGTTCACCCTCCTTCTAACCCAGGTTGACCCCCTCACTCATTTTCTTCTCTTAAGAATCCTTTGGTCGCATAATGATAGGATTTGGGCTGGTGTGGCTCATACACTCGGGTTATTTGTTTATCATATCAGCTCGTGTGCTCTGTTCTGTGAAGTGAACATCGTCACTTGGGTAAATTTGGAGCTTGTCACTGCCAGAATCTAAACAGCTCTCGCGAATCAAAGAAAATCAGCACGACTACTCCGATGCCCGCGCTCAGTCTGAAGCAGCCGTGGGCTTAAGATGCCACCTCTCTATTCTGCCACTCCGTTTTTAATCTGTCTTCAAAGAGGAAGCCAACTGTCTCGAATTAAACACAAGGCCATTCTTGAAGTCGTGCGTGATGAAAGTGATTAAATAATTAATTCAAACAAAGGTGAATTCTGAGTCAGGTTGAGAGTCAGGGAGAAAAAAAAAGGCTTGATTTAAAGCAGCGTTGCCTCGGCTTGCTATGGAAAAAAAATGTTTAACGTGCGATGAAATGGCCGTGATGGAGAATATTAAGCCGTCTCTCTTGCTTACTCGGCTCCAGGAACACTGCCTCCTGCCGGGCCTTGAACGGAATGAGGCTGTGTTTCTCTGCCTCAGGGCCTTTGAATTTCTATTCCGTTTTGTCCGAAGACTCATCCCTGACGTTCATCTGGGTTGTTCTTCTCGGGCATGTAGATCTCTGTTCAATTGTCACCTCCTCAGAGAGGCCTTTCCTGACTGTCCTAGTTATAAAATTGTCCCCTACTTTGATCTCTAGCCTATACTGTCTTTTTATTTCTTAATAATACCTATTGTTGCTTGGCATTCTGTCACATATTAATTGTCAGTCTCCCCCACCGGAGCATAAGCCCGTGCAGACAGCATATTATCTGTTTTTTTCTCCCCTGTAGTTTCTCTGACACCCGAAACAATGTCTGGCACAGAAAATGCAGCCATAAATTATCGTTCAATGAACGATCAAACGAATGAATGAATGAACTCCGAAGCTTAAACGTTTCAATCTTTTCTAAGATTAAAGTGAGCTCTCAGAAACGCTTTAGCCAACGAAAGCCACTAAACTCTAAACTCTAAAACCCACGCCCCACAATTATAAACGCAGATTCAGGCACACGCCGAGTTCTTAAAAACAAAATGAAACAAGACTAACGCTTTCAGCTGGCTACTTCCCCTGCTTTGAGACCAACCATCGGCCTTTTGAGACTCTTTCTTCGAAGAATCAAGAATGTTTTTTCAGAAGGCACGCATGGCTTCCATTTTGTGATGTAAGAGATCCCAGAGATGCTCGCTTCTCCCTAGGCTTCTCTGGATGTATATATCTGGTTGATAGCAAGTCAGCTGAAGTAGACAGATCCTGAGCCGGTGTTGTGGGTATAAGTGACAGTCGTTTCTGATGGAGACTGCATTGTGCTTGTGAGCCTGTATCCAGCTGTCTGGATGCACTGGATATAACTGTTTGGTAAGCCCTTGACCCTTCGCCTGTGCAGAGTGGCAAACGTGGAAGTGAGTTTGTAATGGTAATTATTCTGAAGGTCTCGATACCCTTTCGTGATCTTGGCAACCTGGTAGCTTTTTCTGAAAGCCCGGGACTGTTGATAAAACTCACAGCTCCAAAGTTCTCTTACATCAAATATTCTGTTTAGTTAGAGGATGCTGACTTACAGTCATCCAGTGATATTTCCAAGCACGAAACAAATGCAGATAAAACAGTAATTATTTACACTCAGAAATTAACCGTGCAGAGAAAAATGAAAATACAGGGCGGTTGAATACTTCAAAGCCACTGTCATAATTTGGGTGGGCTCAAACCCAGGGGAAGTCTGGGAAAAGTAGGAAGCTAGAACCAGGCAGTCCAGGGACATGGCAGAAAGGCAAAATGTCTTAAGGATATTGCAAATTCAGGTGTGGGCAGGCAAGTTTCCATACAGAGGAGACTGGACGAGAGCTGAGGAAAAGGGCCAGTATTGTTGTCATGGCTGGCAAGGGGGAATGAGTGGCAGCCCGTGGCTACAGCCCTGGCCTTCAGGGCAAAGGTCACGAAAAGCCAGGCTGGGAGGCGGGGCCCCAGTCACCAGGAGAAAGC
Organism: Pteropus medius; assembly: GCF_902729225.1. NCBI lineage: Eukaryota > Metazoa > Chordata > Mammalia > Chiroptera > Pteropodidae > Pteropus > Pteropus medius. Next base: position 2,347,578 of record NW_024351648.1, read on the forward strand.
TGAGCGAGCAGCCAGCATTCCATGGGCAGCAGAGTGCGAGTCCAAGGAACTAAAGCCAGAAGTTAGTCACGTATCACTGCGACCAAGTGGCGTCAAATTGGGACGGCTGGAGGCCACGTAGGTGAAAAAGACCATGTCTGGCTCACGGGAGCCCTTGGCTCTGGGAGTCAGGATCATTTTTGTCAAGGCTCCGTCAGGTCAAAGCAAAGGTTCCTCATGCATGATAAACTCTACTCATCAAAACAGCCACTTAAATTGGATCTATAGGTAATTATTTCCTATGATGATTTAAAAATATTCAGTAAATAGTGATTTTTTTTTTTCCCCAAAGTGCAGGATGACACAGAATACTTAAATAACCAAGTTTAGGTATTACGTCATGGTTCTAATTATGGACAAAATTCAGAGAATCATTACAAATTTCAAGAATAATACAGAAACTTCATTTTGAAAGTCTCTGTCTTCAGGAGAATTCAGATGGAAATAGTGTGGTTGGAAGGAACCAGAACTCGGATGAATATTATGATGTATAGAGACATAATTGCCGTCAGTATAAGCAATGTGGCTTTCTTGAGTGAAATTTTAGGGGTTTTCCAAAAACCCCTAACATTGCTTCTATACCACATGTGACCACATGTGGTATAAATAAAATGTGCGTCAAAGGAATGAGGGAAGATAAACATATAATTAAAAACAGCTCAGTAGATACTTGGGCTCATTCATTTCGTCGATGGCATCTGAAGTTTATGGAATGATTATAGAACCGCAATCTATCGACATTGACTACATGCCATAAAACACATCAGCTTGGGTCCAAATTATTACGCACAAACAATAAATCCATCCCGTTAACAGGATAAATATGATAACTGTTGATAATGTGGCGAAGCGGCAGCATGTGATCCCTGAGTAAATAGTTATGTATTCTTAAGAAACAAAGATTACTTTAGCTTTTAGTGCTTCCCGTGACTCCTATAATCTGTAGTTTGAATTAAAAGAAAGATTGTGGCCTTGAAAGCATCTATGCTGATTATCGTTTGTGAGTCTAATAAAAGACATCGGTCCAACCATCTATTTGCGAAAATGAAATCTTCGTACGCTGAAGGTCAGTTTTAGTTGAAGTAATATAATAAGCCAAAGTCAAGGTTCCTTTGCCATTAAAATTGCTCATGGAGCAAATCTTTGGTAATCTACCCTTAACCTTGAATCCTGCCCTGTACGTTGTAAGAAAAATAGCAAACGCTAGTCACAAGATGATGATGTAGTCAACATGGCTTTGAGTTTTTCTCTGGGAAATGGTTATGCAAACCGACGGAAAACCTTTTTACAAACGTTAAATGAACGTCTGATAAAATATATCTCGATATGGATTGAAAATTAGTTTTTCATCAACCATGGTCTCGTTTCTAAGAAAAGTTTTTTCAGTATGGTTTATGTCAGGGAGTTTATGTTAAGTGTTTTAGGGTGAGTTGTTAAGGAAATTGACAGTATATTTGCATATGCTATTGGCGTACAGAATATATGTAGGTATTATATTCTTCTGAGTGTGAAGGAGACAAGTATATAAAAATTTTATCAAAAACATCATTTTATGGCCGTTTTCTTATTGGCACTTTATTTTGCATGGATGTAAAGGTTTAATTCAAAAAGTATAGATAGGTGTGTGTGGTATATATATATAATTTTTCTCTTTGAAGACTTTTTAATCAACTTTATTGAAATATAGTTGACATGCAATAAAAATTACTAATTTTCAAAGTTTTGACGAATGCAGAGTCATGTGACCACTACCATAATCGTGTGCATTTACATCACAGGCAAATGTCCCTCAAGCTCTGATGTCATTAATCTAGCCCATGATAATCACAGTTTACTTTCTGTCACTATAATTTTGCCTTTTCTAGAATTTGATATAAATATAGTCTTTTGAATTTGGCTTTTTCCACTCAGTGTAATGCTTTTGAAATTAATCCATGCTGTTCTGTTTATCAGTATTTTTCTTTTTTAATTCCTGAGTAGTATGCTATTGTATGGATGTGTCAAAATTTATTTATCTGTTCTCCAATTGATGAATACTTGGATTGTTTTCAGGTTTTGGCTACTATACATGAAATTTCTGTGAACCAGTCTTTGTGTGGAAATACGTTTTATTCTCTTGGATAAATACCAAAGAGTCTACTCGCCGGGTCATAGGGATATATATATATATATTTATAAGAAACTGCTACAATCTTTTCCAAAATGGCTATACCACCAGCAATATAAGACATTTCTAGTTATTTCATAGACCTGTTATTGCTATGGTCAGTCTTTTTAATTTTATTCATTTTAATGAGTGTGCAGTGGTATCTCATTGTGGTTTTGCTTTACATTTTCTTGTCACAAATGATATTGACCACCTTTTCGTGTGCTCATTTGTCACACATCTTCTTCAGTTTTTTATTGTGTATTTTTTAAGTTAGATTTTTATCTTCTTACTGAGTCATACGAGTTCTTACATATTTTGCATAAAAGTTCTCTTTGTCAGATACATGTTTTGGACACACTTTGCCCTGGTCTGTGATTTTTTTGAATAATTTGGAGAGCAACAATTTAAAATTTTTGATGAAATCATTATTTTAAAAACTAATCCTTTTTTTTCCTACCTAAAAAATTTAACCTACCCTAATATCACAAACTTTTTCTCTTATGTTTTCTTCTAGAAGTTTAATAGTTTTAGCCATTACATTTAGATCTACTGTGATCCGCTTTAGTTACTTTTGTTAATTATGAGAAAAGCGCCCAAGTTCATGTTTCACTTGTGGTTGTATGATCGTTCCAGTGTCATTTGTTGAGGAGAGTACACTCTTTCCATTGAATTGTCTTGAAAATTAATTCATTATGTGTGTCTGGGTCTGTTTCTGAATATTCATTGCTATTCTATTGAACTATTGGTATAGCCTCATATTGTTATGTGTCATGCTATTATGACTATCGTTGCTTTATAATAAGTCTTGAAAAGAGATAATATAAGTTTTCCAAATTTTTTTTTCCAAAATCATTTTGAGTATTCTCGGTTATTTGACTTTTCATATAAATTTTAGAATTTGTGGTCTGTTTCTACAAACATGCCTCCTCAAGATTTTGATTAAAATCTCATTGAACCTATGTATCAATTTAGGAAGAATCGGTATCCTAATAATATTGAGTATATGAATGTAGAGTACAGCTTCATTTATTTCGGTATTCTTTAATTTCTCTCAGCAAGGTTTTATACATATTTGGTTCAATTTGTCCCAAAGTATCTTATGTTTTTATGCTCTTGCAAAGGTTGCATCCATTTACAATGGTTTTTTCTTAATACGTAGAAATATAATTGACTTTTAAAATATTGATCTTGTAGTCTATAACTTCACTAACCTCACAATTAGTTCTAACAGCTTTTAGAAATACAGATTTCTCAGAATATTCTACATACACGATCACGTTGTTTATGAATAAAGAAAAAAATCGCTGCTTCTTTTTCAACATACACACCTTTTTTTTTATTGCCTTATTGAGCTAGCTAGGATCTCTAGTAGAATGCTGGATTAGAAGTACTAGGAGCGGACGTTCAGTCTCACTCCTGTCCTGAGGGGTATCTCTATCTCATGAAGTGAGTGAAGACTCCAGAAGATTCTGCGAGAGAGAAGTGGGGTCCAGGTAGACAGCACCGAGGTCAACATTCAACCATTCAATGGCTTTCTTGACCCAAGGAAGGGAGAGGCCCAGGGACCCAAAAGATCTAGGCAGTGGTTATCAGAAAAATCATGAACTAGCCCTGGGCATAAACACAGCTTCGCCTTGAACCTCTGAATTTCTCTCTTGGGTTCCTTGACTTCCTTGTCCACGAAATGGGAATCATTGCAATGATCATCACCTGGTGGGCTTATTGAGAAAACTCCATCCAAAGTATGAGAAAAGGCTTTCATCAATAATATGCACTCAGAAAACAATAGTCTCCTTATTTCCTTTGAAGGAATTACATCGATTAAGGTGCTTATGGCAGCAAGTAAACCCCTAACTAAAACGGGTTTAAAAAAATAAGGGCTCATTTTCCTTATATGACACGAGGCCAGAAGAGACGGCCCCAGAGCCCGGCGGCCCAGCGATCTCTGGCGCGAGATGGTCTCTGCCACCACCATGGCCCCTATCATCAGATCTCCCAGGACAAGAGCTGAAGGATAAAGGAAGGGGAAGAGACTTCGTTTAGTTTTCTGTCTGTCTGTCTGTCTGTCTCACTTTCTCCAGCGGAAGCTTGGATATATGTATTTTTGGACCCTTCGATGTCCACCCTCTACCCTCCTACGCCTCCTCTGTGGCCTGGAGGCCGACCTTCCCAGACAGGTGGCCCACCTGGGCCTCTGGCTTCCAGATGCATTCGCCTCCCTCCCACTGGGTCCGCCTCCAATGAAGGCCACGACTTTGGTGGCTCTCCCACAGGGAGAGCTGGTGTCTCTGGGTTCTAGTAATGTGCCCTTCCTGTCCTAGAGAGGTAACGACCCCTCGCTGACGAGCCCCATAGTAGAACCTCCTTATCCGCCCCCCACGAGCTTCTCTTAACCTTGCTCAGACCTCTGTAAATAGTCACTTGATTAAATTCTCCTTAATTATCCTGTCTGAGTGAGCCATCTGTTTCCTGCTGGGCTCCTGACTGGTACAGGGAAAAAAACCTTTCTCAGAAGCTGTCCAACTCTCCATCCTTCTTCCTGTATCCCAACACCCACTTGCCCCCAAAAAAAAAAAAAACAAAAACAGAAAACAACAACTTACTTTCCTGCAGATCACACTCTCTGGGATTGGACCACACAATGGAGCTTGGGACAGCAAGCATCTGACACTTTTAAATAACCACCATGGGTTGGTTTATAGGTTGGCAACCAATGCTGTCTGTCTCGGGGGGCCCTCCGGCTCTTTACCAAGAGAAGACACATGTCCACAGGCAGGGTAGGAGAGAAAGGACGGCCAGGAGGTCCCACTTCTGATTTTCTGCCAGCCATCAGGAACTCTTGGGGTTCACGATTTGCCAGCAGGTATTGTGGTTGTGATGGCGAGCAGCAAGAAACCACTTCGAAGGAGTCCCAGGGAGTGTGGGAGAAGGCTGCCAGCCACCTGCACCGGCTCACGGAACCCCCTCACGACGCTGGTGGTGACGAGAGGAACCTGTGGATGGGAAATTAGGGAGGACTTATTTGACTGGCTGCTTTGATTGGCCAGACCTGGGTCACATGATATTCCCTGGAGCCAGACGTAGGACACTGTAGCAGCCGCGCGACTTAAAAGAGATATGGTGGCTCCTCAGATGAAAACTTGGGCTGTTTCAGATGCCGTGCCCTTGGCCTGCTGACCTGCTCCTCTTCCGGCTTGCTGGGACCTGCCCTCATCTCTATAGTAGAAAAGATCACAGAGATTTTCTATGCCAACGCTCTTACTTTACAGTTGAGAAGAAGAAGGTGCAGACAGATTAAGAATTGTAGGAGAAATGACTCACATCAGACAGGATCTCAGGCTTGCTTTGGCTGCCCAGAATATTCTATGGGGATTAAAAAAACAAAAACATAAAGATCTATTTCCTAAAGTAGTGTCTGTTCCCAAGCAGGAAGCGATGCCGAGATTTTAAAAACATAGTGAAAAACACCAGCTCAGAAAAAATGTGCGTTCTGAACCTTGGGAAATCTCACCCAGTAGTACCTCTGACAGACACTCCAAAAATCATACTAATTTGCATTGATTCCTTTGCTAAGTAACACAGCTCATAACAGTTTCACCAACAATAGGGCAGCTTCCAGTTCATATCCGTCCTCGTACGTGGAGGAAACAAATTGCTCCCACTTGTAACCAAGCTATGCTAATTTCAGCCGAATCCAGAGTATTGAGACGAAGAACTTCAAATGGGCAAAGCACTAATTTGGCAAGGAGTCACTCGCTTTATGGTTAAGAATCAAGTGATTAAAATCCTGGTCTGTAAGAGCTCATTAGAATCGGGGTTAAGAAATGCGTCGATGATTTTAAGATCCCTTGATTACATAATTAGGTGGCCAAGAATAGCTACCACATTTTGATTGCTTATTATGTGCTTTATAGAACTTAACTCATTTGAATATCTTTACCATTTGACAAGGTTTTAGTATCACAACCTTGTCATGTTCATTTTGGGTGGAATGTACTTTCTCATCCCGCTGATGTTGGGGCCAGCCAAGAAACTTCCAACCTCGAGTCCCCCAATTCTTTCACACTCAGATTCAGAGGACCTTTAGGTGACATCACTTCATACCACTCAATTCAGAAATGAATCAAAGGGACACTGATCAGTTATAGGATGTGGGTCAGAGTGTCATGTTTCTCTCAAGAACTAAGCCTTAAGAGCCTTCTGTTCGTTGTACTTGAGTTTCTGACCTCTTTCACCAGAGGAGAGTGTGACCGGGTCCCCAACAAAAACGTGGAGAGCAAACCTCCACGTCACCTTGGGTCTGCAGGGTAGCCGAGATCAGCTAAACTTCAGCTAACGTACGGACTCAAGAGTGTGAAACAAATTATCGTGCTGTGAGCAGCTGAAATGTAGGGGATGTTTGTTCTAGAACATGATCGCAGCAACAGCTGACTAATGCATGAAGTGCGTGTCGTCACTCCCTTGTTAAGCGTGATGACACCTGAGTCTCAGAGATGTCAATGGCCTGCCTCTCACTACTGGGATGTAGCTCAGATCAATTTGTTCTCTTCAAATCTGGCATCCCATTTCCTCAAGAAACTGTGCTTCTTTCCTTTCCTTATGTGACAAGGGGCAGAAAATGTATCATTTCGTCTGTTATTTTTCTTCATTGCTGGTGTTATTTCTCATAAGGTATGTGTTTGTGTGTGTACATTTTTTATACATAAATACATAAATATATTTTCTTATAAGATCCACACAAAGTGAAGGAAATATTAAGTCCATAGATCAATATGAAAGGTCACCTGCAAATTATATGTGTCATTTCTCTGTTTAATTATATTGTGAGTCGGGAGTGAAAAACAGTCTCTCTGTTTTGTGAAAATGTTGAATTTAGCCTAAAAAATTAACAGCGTCTATTCACGATGTAAAATGTCATTTAGAGAGGTGAATATTATTCTCCTCATTTCATGGAATAAATTAAGGCAGATGGATGATTCACTTACTTTTACTTCATAGCAAGATAATATATTGATTTTCCCTCTCTCTTCCCTTTTAAATCTAAAGAAATACTTCAAATAAAACCTAATTACATCACTCGGATGCTGAACTCTTCTAGAAATTATGGAGCTATCAATTTTAAGTACACTTTACACCAATTTGGAAATTTATTTTACCCAGATATATGCTTAACGCCACTCTGATTTTATATAATTGGGCCCTAAAAGGTGGTATAATATGAATTTCTTAATTAACTCATGCTAAGTTAGTTGAGATTTGAAAATGAGAGATAGGAATCGAGCTGAATCTTAAAGGTGAAGGTTTTTGTATAGAGAAACGGAAAGAAATTTAAAAGGAGGGCAGCCCCTCCCAATTAGACCAACTTGAAAGTTGTACATTTGCTGAAAAATGTGGACGGTAGAAATTCCTGGGCAGTTCAAACCTCCTATTTGCACAGAAGCAACCTCAAGTCCCCCAATTCAGATTCAGAGGACCTTTAGGTGACATCGCTTCATACCACTCAATTCAGAAATGAATCAAAGGGACACTGATCAGTTATAGCAAGGACAATGACCACCATTACCGGCTTCTTGTAAAGAGGACGGGGCGCCCAGAGACAAGAGGCTGACACGCACAGCCCTGGCCTTTGAAAAGGGAGAAAGGAACTTAATGTCCATCCTGAGTTAAGTTCTAGGATGGATTATTAAGAGGACTGTTCGTCAGCCCTTGGGAAAAGGAAGTGGTGGTCTTAGAAACGAAGGTGGACTGACTGAGAATAAATCTTGCCAGATTAATAATTTCATTTCCTCTTTGGATACACTTACAAGCCAGAGAGATGAGGTGTGTCTGGAATTCAGAAGTCTCTCGCCAGAGTCTTTTGAAATAAGGTAGAGAAATGCAGATCGCACGGTAGTAAATTGGGGGCCGAAGGATTGATTGGTGTCTAGAGTCTCGCGTAAAGAAATATCGTATTCACCTCGAAAGTGGCCTCTTAGGAGTGTGACACCTAAGGCTCTTGACAATTCTTTGTCATCGTCAGGCAACAGATCAGGCGTGGCTAGTTTTTACTGTTGAGAATGACTAGGCTGAGTGGCTATTTGATCAAGAACTAAACCTACTACAGAGATGAGGGCAGGTCCCAGCAAGCTGGAAGAGGAGCAGGTCAGCGGGCCAAGGGCACGGCATCTGAAACAGCCCAAGTTTTCACCTGAGGAGCCACCATCTTTCTTTTAAGTCCCATGGCTGCTACGGTGTCCTACGTCCGGCTCCAGGGAATATCATGCGGCCCGGGTCTGGCCAATCAAAGAAGCAGATCTCGCGAGAGATGGTGATTGTTTCAGGAGTGTGTAGCTGGTTGGGCTGGTTCGTCAGAAACAAGGTGACATGTATTCAGCACTTTAGATTGAGCCGTGTAAGACTGACTACTCCCTCTGCCCCAGAACACGCTTAAATGTGACTCTGGTGGTCTCAGTGCCCAACATACCTTCCTTGAGAGATGGAGAGAAGGCAAGTCCTGATGACATCATGGGAGCCGTAAATTCAGAACGAAATCTACATCTGAACTGGTTAGAATCTGAGCTCTGTCTGGAAGCTCTGTATTCGAGAACGGACATTACAAATGCGGTGAGGGACAAAAAAAGATTTCTTCAGCCATGTTTAAGCCCAACATCAGTGGCTGGAGATTTCAAAGAACTCAAATTAGCAATACCAGTGGAACTAGATGGAAGGTTAATTAAACCATTTTTGCATCATGCAGCACGATCCTGTAAAATTAACTCCGTCAAACCAGCTGGCATTCGACATTTGATTGTGTCATCTTAAATATAACACACCCTGACGTTTCCACCCTTTCCCATAATCATCCTCCTCCAGCAAAAAATGCAAGCAGTCAATGGAGGCCTATCCAGAACTTGCTGCAGGAGACAGTTGAATCCAAAGGTTGAAGATGAGAAAAGTTTTCTCTTTCTCATGTCTTGAGGTTTTCTTTAGGCCAGAGAGTGGAGGTTCCTTCAAGGGTAGAATAAGCTTATGCATTCTGAATTCTGCTGGTGAACATGGTTCATCTGTAACCAATCTGATCCTTAAGTAGGGAACAGTTCCAAGTGCCACTGGCTCCTAGAATGACATATAATAGATTTTTAAATGCCAAAGCCTCTTAGTCAGCAGAGAATAAATACATATCATACTGTATAGATTTTTTTTTTTTCGGCCTGTGCGAGTCACCTTGATGGCATATTGGCCGGCACAGAGATGAAAAATTCTCTTTTCGCTGTGCCTTATAATTCTCCAAAGGTGGTTATTAATACGTGTCAGAATGAGGCTAACTTTTTAAGCTCATGGTCCCTCCCTATGACAATGCCTCCTGTCCCCTGACTGTTTAGGTCTGCCAACGTCAGCACCCTGTGAAAATGTTTTAAATGCACTAACGCTTCTCAATGCCATTTTCTCATCAAAATATTTCCCCTTATTTGGTCCACCGAGCTAATGCACTTACGAGACACCTGCATTAATACTTCGCCCTTTGACCCCTTTTTTTCTAGTTGAAACACGCTACTGCTGTACAGTACAGGCGTCTGGAAAAGAGGGAGCAATTAGGGAAATTAGAGTAAACATACTACCTGGGTTTGCTGGCCTTTGCTGATTGAGTCACCACTGAAGCGTTTCCCGAATTATGTGATGTTTTAGGCAACAAGAAGATGAATCACAGGAATCAGTATCTGTTTCTCTAGCTAATGCTACTCTGTGTTAATCGCATCAGTACCGCAGGTAAGAGAAAGCCTGGGCGCCCACTGCGCAGCATCCTAATCGCATATGAACTCACGGGCACCGGACTCCGTGACCATGATCTTCACCTTAGAATTTCAGGAACCTCATAGAGCCAGGCGAATAGCAATGAAAACGTGTCTAGGATGGAAATAGGACCAGAGAGAGGATGTAATGGGAATATAGGCCCTTCTCTGGTCCATTTATTTTTGCGTCTATTTTTTTTTTTCCTGTGAATCTTACATAGTGTAAGGGGGCTTACCTGGAGTTTGTTCCCTATAATCAAAATGCCAATATTTTCCAAAAGAAGAAAAACGGAGAGGTAGAGAAACATTGGAAGAAGCAAAGAGATAACGACAGTGAAGCTGGCAAACTCGTCACCCTCCAGTTCTCCACGGTTTTGTATCTGTATCTGTACCGCATCCTGGTAGCACGGTGTGACCAAGGCACAGAACGTCCTAGCCAGGTCTGGGGGGGACAAGCTCTCAGGAGCTCGAAGGAGGAGCCGGTGTTGGAACCTAGAGGCACTGACTGAATTTGAAAAAGAAGAGAAGCTCCTCTAGGCAGAGGAAACTTCGAGTTTGGGAAGCATTGGGCAAGAATGAAGAATGCGAATATCTACTTTAAGTCTCAACATCATGAGCCAAATTAGGAAGCGTTCGTTGGATGTCTTGTGTGAGAAGGAGACTAAGGCAAACTTTGAAAAATAAAACGTATGCTTTTAGTTTTTCTCATCCTTTTTGTTTAAAGTTTGGTTTTAAAAAATATGTAAGTTTTTTTTTTTTTAAACACAATAATTTACGTCAACCAAAGAAGAGGAAGAACTAGTATTTTATAAAAAAGGTGAAAAGCTTTCTTAACCATTTCCTCAGATAAAGGTGTTTCGGGCTTTTGTTTTGTTTTGTTTTGTTTTTTGTTTTGTTTGTTTGTTTGTTTGTTTTTTTAAGGGAACCAAATTACTAATGACATACAAAGGGTCAGACTGAGATGAGAAATGGTCTCTCCTTAGCTGGGAAGAGTGAAAGGAAATGGGCAGATGAAAAGCTGGTTAACTCTGAATCCCACAGCAGACAGAAGCACTTTCCAAGCACAGTTTTTTGAGACAGAAAAGTATTTTTTTCTGAGATAAATTCAGAGATGAGCAGACCAAGGAAAGAACACCAAGTTTTTGTAAGAGACGACTCGCTCTGAGACAAGAATTAGAGAAAGTAGAAACTCTGAGAGAAAATTCAACAAAAAGTAGTGATAGACCAAATTACATCATTATCTATAATTTTCTTGGATAAAAACTTCTGTCACTTACACTGCCTTCATTGCCCTTCCTAAAACTCCTGTGAGATCAGTATGGTCTCTATTTTATAAATAAGAAAAATGAAGTTCATAGAGAGCTTGTCCAAAGCCACCCAAATTTGAAGGGAGGGGACCCCAGATCTACAGTTTTTCTGAAGGTAGTTTGGCTCGTGGATATTTTTGGTGGACGTTTTTCTTTTCCTCCCTGACTGGCACTATTATTCACAACATATGTTTCTCCAGTCGTTTGTCATGGGCGGAGAAACTGGTGACCTACATTCTGGAACCCATTGTCTCAAAGATTACACGTACTTGCTTGCCATGGCTGAGATGCTGACCGATGGAATCCCAGATTGTGGAGAAACCGAGGTCTTCTCTCTCGAATGCCAAAGAACGAGCTCATATTTATTATGTGTTTACCCGTGTCAATCACTGTCCATGTTTTATTATGTGTATTAACTCACGTAACCTTCCCACAACCCTAAGAAATAGGTATGGTTATCATCTCCGTCTTACAAACGAGCAGGATCGGGGCAGGGACAGACCAAGCGACGTGGAGGGTGACATGAGCGTTGTGGCCACAGGGACAGGATGAGACGCCAGAGGGAAGAATGGCTGAGTGTTTTAAGGGAAGTGATATGGGTCAACAAACCTTAAATCCACACTTCTTAGTTTTTCGTAAGACCAGGATTAACATATATTTGATACACCCTGGAGTTCTAGAATTTAGAAGGAGGATGGTCTTAGGATAGTAGTCTGGTTGGAAAAAAAAACAAAACAAAACACGAGGGGAAGTTTCTGGAAGCTGTGATTTTTGCTTTAAACCCTTTTAGGATGACGGGGGTTAGGGGCGTTGGGTGGAGGTTGAATCCCCTTCCCATCTCTCTTTGCAACGACACGGTATCTACCTGTCAATTTGGTTTCAATTTTGGTTCCTTCCCAGGAACTGTTTCTGGCTTTGTTGGAAAAGAGTAGTTACACGCTGCATATTTCCAATAAAAAAAGATTTACTTCTATCACATGCGAATTTGTCTCTACATCCCGTGACCTCGCACAATCTTTAGCAGCGTAGAAGCAAGCCCTCTGCATTATCTAGTTAAGTCTTTAAATTTGGTATTTAGGTTAAATACAAAATACGGTTCTCAGCATTATTCCAAGGTCACTATTCATGATGGAAAAAAATGTTAAAAGCACAGAAGTAATGCATGAAAAATCCATTATTAAAAGCGACACCTCCCTTATCTCCAACGGCAGTTATTTTAACACGATTCCCCTGCATTGTACTGACACGCTATTTTCATCATCGCTAGAGCCCAGGTAATGTTTCCATAATATATGTATATAATTCAGCATTTCCACCGGTTTACAATTCAATGTATTCCTGAGCTCGACTTTGGTTTATGAAAATCTCAGCTCTAACACTTCCCCAAAGAAATTAAAAACAGACGAGTGAAAATGTGCAGATCATCCCGTTTCTTGTGCATGGGGAGCAAAAAAAAAAGAAAAGAAAAAAAAATACTTTCTTGTTTGGGGGGGTTGAAGTGGGAAATTGATTTTTGTCTTTTAATCACTTGTGACCAGAATTAGAATGCCATTAATGCAAAAGCATGCTGAACTAATTAAGAACCAGAGAAGTAGAAAAAAAATTCTAGACGGTCTTCAATAGACAAGATTCTATCAAAACCTTCCAGGCAAACGGGGTGCAACGTCCCAAGGGCCTTAGGAAACCCATTCTGCAATTATTATGGCTAACTCGTTCCGTTGTTTGAAAACCCCTACCGTCAGGAATTTTTTTTCCTTACATCGAACTCAAATCCTTGCAGTTCAAGCCAATTTCCCGCTGCTTTTACGGGAAATGGCAAACAGCTGTTTGATGTCGTGGGGATCATAACTTCTTTTATCTGATGCACTTTTATTTGAGCCTATCGGGGTCCCTCAGAGGCTCAGCTGTCCCAGTAGAACATTTCCGTCCTGGTTCCGGAAGAGTTTTAAAACTCGGGCCCACCGTCACTATCCTCGTAGGTGTTGGGACCTTACCGGGCTTCCTATTGTCTTTTCTGCCCTTTCATGCAGAAACATCTCGTGATTTTCATATCGTCGATGAAAGTGTTCCGGTTCCTTTCATGGAAAGTAAAATGGACCTTGTTATTTCACTCGAAGTGGCTGTGCACGTGAATCCAGGTCATTCTCGGCCTCGTTGTGTGCGGATCTGAACGGGCATCAAAAATATGAAGATCTGAACACAGGTCTCTCCGATTTCAAAGCACTGTTCGCCGATTGGCGGTGACTCCCCAGTTTCTATATAAGAGGGATTTAGGGACAGAATCTGGCTGGCCAGAACGACATGGAGATATCGTAAATATGCATTTGCTTGGCAAGTATCTGGATTTTACATAGGTTGATCATTTACATAGACAGGATCAGAGAAAGGATTTCAATAATAGGGCAGAGCATGGGGAAAGCGAAAACCCTTCAAAATGCCACCACTGCCATTACCCTACACACCTAGAAGAGATCCGGTGCTTCTAAAATGCCCAGAGGTGATGACAATGAGCCAGTTAGAAGGTGATCCTAAGTGTCTTGCACCATTCTTGAGGCACAAAGAGGGTCCAGAGCCAGCACGTAGTTACAAAGCCAATAAAGAATACAGTCAGCATTTGAACTCAGGCCCTCTGATTTAGAAATCTGTCTTCTTTCCTACTGTGTCATGCTGCCTCCCCATGGTGGGCATGGGGACAAGAGGAAGAAGTCAAGCCAAGCCAACGCCAGCCCTGGGGCTATCTCAGAGGTAAGGGGCATTTACGTGTCATGTCATGAGAGATTAGCTTGTAGGATAGACATCCAAAGTATCTCCCCGTATGAGGAGGGAGATCTCTTCACACTGCTCCGATGGAGAGCAAGAGGGGAAAATGCCGAAAAATTAGTCTTAAAGGCAATCATCTGGAAGAAAAGAATAGGCAGGTGGACCACCCAGACCTGGGCTGTCGAACAGAGAGGGACATAGCTAAATACAAATTTGGCTTGGGAACTAATTAGGTGACACGCCCCTTTGCCAAATCCACTTTTAAATGGCTTCCCTGTTTGGCGACAACTGGGGTGGAGTATGTTCTTAAACCAATGAATGCTTCTGCGTCCACCTACCCAAAGAGAAGCCTCGAATGGCCGGCCAGCTGGTTCTGCCCTTGATGAAAATGTCCATTTTATCACCGAGGATATGTGGGAAACTTGTTAAATGTGAATAGGATCTAAAGCTCAGGAAGTCAAGACAGAAGCTAATCATGGCTGGCTGGGATGATGGGCTGAAGCTTCCGAGACCATATTCTATGAGGAAAACGTGGGAAGGTGAGCTGACGTAAGCAAAGAAAAATATCAACTGATGTGTTGAAGCCGGTGGGCCAGGTCAGCAAGCAGTAAACTGTCAGAAAGGACACAGAGGCTTTAGTTTATTCTAAGCTTACCTGGGGCCCTTAATGAGTGGGGATGTTGGAAAAAAATTGCAAATATTCAATAAAATAAAAATACAATTCTTATTGTGTACACTTCCGGGGCATCTCGCTGTGGGTGAAAGAGTCATCCATCATTGATCGAGCCGGGGTCCCCTCACCCCTCGCCCTGGCCAGGCAAGGAGAATTGGGTACAGATACCCCATCGTCAGTGTGAAAGGGGGGTGTCCCATCTGGATAGAGCCCCTTCCTCACCACAGACCCTGATAACCAACTTATTGATCCATCTCCACGCCCTGCGAGATCACTGTCATAAAGCAAATGCTTTGGAGGAGAAGCATATACCCCTCGAAGGAAGAAATGGCCCTTGCGTTCGGGCTGGCAGCTCGCGAAGGAAGTCACCCCACTTCACAGGTCTCCTGCAAAGCCCCAGGAAACTCAGGCGGCTCACATCAGAACTCTGGATGACACACGATTTGCTGCTCAGTGGGAGGACATTTCAAATTCCCGAAGCAAAGTCCGTGGCATCAATAATCTCAAGTGTGTGCTCCAAGGTGAGATAAAAAATGAATAGCTGTTTCGCTCGGGGCTCTGGCTCTGCGTGGCGTGTTCCGTGTGGCTATGCAGCTGTCGTCCTGTGTTTTCCAGCACGAGAGACCCAGGCGATGGGAGGAATGAGGGAGATGGACCGGTACATCACGTCGACCCGACCGACACGTTTTGCTCTCATATGTCTTGAGAGCTTTCTCCACGACTGAACAGCCCGCGAGAAGCCACAAGCCATGTTCCTGCATTCTGCCGACACAGCCATCTGCACGTGGCTTCTGGGTTTGGGTCTGCTCCCACGTCGAAAGAGGGAGTGCGTCTGAGCCCACGTCCCTCTGTCCCCGGTCAGAGGCTAAACGCGTGTTCATCGATCGTCCGCGTCGCTAAGGAGTCCCCGGTGCCCCGTGTGGAAGAAATCGCAGGTCTCCAGGCACGATTTCAGGTTCAAGAAGGAAGCGAGAAATGATAATGGACACGGCCCTTGTCCTTTGCCTACCCAGGCCCCAGCCTCTGCCACACGCAGCCAGACACTCCACTGCCATTTCCAGTTATTTCTCTGTCCCCCCACCAGGCGACAGGTTCTGTGACAGCTGGAATTGCCACAGGTTTACTTGCGTATCTACAGAGAGCGTCTGGCTCTGAGCGGGCTAAGTGAGTGCGTTAGTAGCAATTACTAGAATGGCACCTAGATCGTGTGTGTGTGTGTGTGTGTGTGTGTGCGCGCGCGTGTGTGTGCACGTGCGCGGAGACACGAGCACCCGTCACGAGCTGCTCACGTGGGCAAGTCGCTTCTTCTAAGGCCTTGGTTTCCTCTCTCGAGAAAACGAAAGAAAAGATCTCTCCGATTTGCTCGGCTCTAATAGTTGGCAGATGAAGGGACTCAGCACCCAGACTCCTGCAGAGCCTGGTGTGGACTCATAACCGTTCTCAGCCCGAAAAACCAGAGAAAGATTATGGAGAGCATCCATGATCGAAATTCACACGGTAGACCCGGCGGGCAGGTGCAGCGTGACGCTTTCATTCTGCAAAGTCGGTAGTTGGTAAAGATCATAGCTATCCTTAGCTTCCAGCCTTTGGGACCACCCTCCCTGCCTGTCCCCAGTACGGGTCTGACTTCGGCTTCTAACTTCCCCTCCAGCTGGAGTGTGACCGAGGACCGTCTTCAGAATGAACTAGAAAACTACTTTCTCAGTCTCCTCTCGCAGAAACAGAGTCGGCCGAGGTTTGGCGTTGACCATATGCTCATCGAATAAACGAGCGCGCCAGCCCCCATGGAGGGCACTGTGTTTCCTGGACAGCGACATGGATGACCTCGTCCAATGCTTCTCTCTCTCCTGCCCCTTCACCCCGGATGCTTTCTTCCCTGCCATGGGGATTTCAGCCGGAGAAAACCACAGGCTCACACGACCCCACTCCGTGGCCCAGCCCCGCGTAGGTCACTCTTTCGGTCCTGCAGATGACTTTATAAGTCTCCGTTGTATCAATTAAAGCACAGCTCTGTGAGAGAGGCTGCTTTTTATTTCAAAGATGTCTTTACTGGGTAAAATATGGACTTCTCCTCGACTCTTTGCCTGCCTTTTGGCCCTCTCTGTGTCCTCTGCCCACGTTGCTGTGACCGTCTGCTTCAGCTGGTATTTGTGTGATGTCCCTTTGACAATCCACCCTCATTCTGATGGGACAGCAAACTCCTTATGAGCGCGCCGCTGACTGTGCCTCTCCCGGGCCCGCCCCAGCTCAGCAAGTGTTTATTGAGCTCAGTTAATTTTCTATCCCACTCCTATAATTTTCCCCCAGACTGCACTGGGATTTGGGCACCTTCTAAGATCACCCTAGTTTGTTTACAACTGTTAAAAAAGACACGCAAAAAAAAAAAAAAGGAACAAGCGACGCAATCAGCGCTCTTCATCGTCAGACAGATTCGCTTCGGTCGCATTTTTTTAAAGATCGGCTTTTCGATGTTATTACATGTCGCATTTTTTTAAAGCTCGGCTTTTCTCTAGTTTGATATTCCCTTCTCAATGGTATTTTAGAGCGCTCTTCAGTTTTTAAAGGGCTTCATTCCTTTGAGAGATCGTAGGTCCGACGGATGCAAAATAATCCTTTGTTATTTTATAAATATGTGCTTTTATTATAAATATCAGAAACGGTCAAAAACGATCGCAGTTTTCTTTAGAGGTGTCCTTTCTTTTCTCTTGCTCAAAATAAAAATGGGGAAAAAAAAATGCATTAGACCAGCAAACCGGTGGCAAGGCTGTATACTCCTCTGCTATTCCAATTCTCTTAGAGGAATTCAAAGCATGGCGCAAAGGGACACTGCACATTTAAATATAGAAGGAGAGAAAGAGTTAAGTGACCACCAATTACAGCCTTGGAGGGGGTGATTAAGATCAAAATTGCAGGGAGGTTTTTAATTTAGCTGCCTAGAGGCGTTGCCCCCAGCTGAGCCAAACTCATCAGATCATACACACGCCTCGTCCCTTCACCTCACACTGCTACTCAGAGCAATCGTATCAGAAAGGCCACCAAATGGATTGTGTGGCCCCATACCCTTTGCCTGCGTGTCTGTCGAAGTCCCCTTACCATTTATCAGAGAGAGCGAGAAGCAGCGAATCGAGTCGAAGTTAAGTAAAACAAGGCACGCGACAGGGAGCAGCTCGCAGTGTGATTTCACGCGACTCAGGTTTTGTTGGCATCGTGAACAAATAGAGTTGTGGATGCTAAGACACAGGTTTGGGTTTCTTGCTATGGGGACTTTTCTGCTACGGAGTCATTATAGATCTCATCTGAAACACATTCGCGCTCCATCATTTTCTTTCCCACGCTATGCGTAGCCCTAGACGGTAATTTATATTATACTGGTAAAATGTGGGTCGACGGTGATGACTTGGCTTTGACGATGGGTGTCACTCAGCTTCCTCTGAGTTCTAATGACATAGTGGTGCCATTAAGGGATGAGCCCCCCTAGTAATGCTGCCAACAACTCCTTCCCTTTCTGCACGGCCTCCTGTGTGCCTGGGATCGTGTTAGGTGTTCGACTGCATTCTCCCTAATGTCAAAAACCAAAGGGAGATGCGTTTTATTTTCCCCCAATTCACTGATTCACATAGGTGAAAATAATGCTTGTCCAGAAACATTTCCTGAATGTTATACATTACCCCTGACGTACACTTATTGATAGCTCCACAATCCATTATTTATACCAATAAGGCTGATATAATTGAACTTCATATCAGCATACACACAGTATAAATATTTATAAATTAATATTTAATTAACATGTTGGTTTAAGTAGGTTTCCATTTGAAACATGTAGCCAATGGCATTGTAAAGTTTCGGACCTGTGTACAAAATGAGCGTTTGTAAAGTTAATAAGCCTATTTTTCATTCGGAAAAAAATACGAAACGAGCGTTTATAAAGTTAATCAGCCTATTTTTCACTTGAAAAAGAATGTAAAGTTAATAAGCCTATTTTTCATTAGGAAAAAAATTTTATTCGAAAAAAAAGCATACCATCTTTTATGCCTTTCCTGGTAATATATTCTTGAATAGGAATGTGGGCCCATAGTTAACCGTTCAGGGCCTCTTAATTAAATTAGGAATAATGAAATATTTTCAGAATTCCCATTAAGAATATTTAGTGGCAAATACAGTTTATTCTTTTCAGACTAGAGCTTGACTTAATTTACTGTTCTGATTACATTGCCCTATCGTAGTAGGGTGACCTCATCAAAATAATGATAATCCTTAATTCAGTACTTCGAAAACAGCCAAATTTTCTCCTAGTTTAATAGGGTCCATATCCGGAAACGAAATTAATCAGAAAAGTCTTCGGCTCAAGTAATGATGTGTTTTTGATTTAAATTTTTACTATTCTATCTATTCACCACGTGTTCCAAAGGAAGATGCAGTGACAATCAGGTCATTTAATGTCAGTTTGACAAAAAGTCTGAGAAGATTTATTTCATCCAGGCTCACTTGGTTGAATGTAAAATATTTTCACACTTTAAAAGCTGGAGATTTCAACTGTTCCTTTTGTAAATCTATATAATACTAAGTATATCATATATTATGTAAATATACATGTTAGTGACCGTTTAAAAAAACAGCTATATTGTAACCCAATAATATCTTTTATTGTCTCCGAAAGCTTCCTCTGCGTTTAAACGCGTCTTTGTATTTCTGGAAGACTCTATTTTTCATTCTAGAATTTTCTCATTCATTACTATACATCTGTTCCTGATTATAATAACACAAGCCAGTTTATAGTGAAGATTTTTCTAACACGAGAAAAAGTTAAGAGAATTTATTTTAATTTAAAAATTTTTTAACTGGGATCTTTGCAAATAAATGAGATAATTTTTTATTAAAATTTATTATGTTAACTTTTGACAAATCTAGAAATGTTCATGAATCGTAATTCACATCTTTAATAATTCTTAAAAATAGGGCTTAAAGGGCCATGTAATGATCTCAATTTGCAGTGATATATTCACATATATGAAAAATATTAAAATAAAACCAACAAGAATTACAGCAAAAAATTATATTTTGAGACCCTCTTTAAGTTACTACAAACAAAATACTGGTCAATAATTTCACCTGTAACTGATTCTGGTTACAGTTCATTAAGCTTTTAAAAGGTTTATAAGTTAATAGTGATGTAACGTAGACTACAAAATGAGAGAAAGTGATTTCAAATTTAAATACAGTAGACTCATTTAAATATCGATTTAAATTTCTTTAAAGATTGAGCTTTACAGATGATAATATAATCTGCATCCAAGTAATTAAAAACATGAAGACTAAAAAATACACATTTATATTTTTCTTCAAATTATTTTGTGCTGGCTAAGCCTTAAGTTTTTTTTAAATATGAACCAGTTTATATCAGTTTATGTTTGAACACGTGACATAAATAAGTATTTTTTTATAGTTTAATGCCAAAAAGTTTCATTTATGAAAAAAAATTATGAATGGTATTTTTTAAAAGTTTCCCAATTTAAAATTGAAAGTGTTATAATATTTCAATATAAACAGTATAGCCTCTATTTTAATAATTTAAATTGCAAGAAGAAATAGATATTCTTTTGTTTTTCTCCACTATCATTGCCATTCAGGTAATTTTTCATTAAATCGAATACTAACTTAAATTATCACACACTGATATTTATTTAAATTTATGTTTCAAATGGAAACCTACTTACAAATGCCTTTTCTTTAAGTTGCATGCCAAAATGGAATAGAATTCAGAATATTGTGTTTAATACTTTTTAGAATCTAAGTTCTCGTGAGTCATTTAAACAATTTTACTGAATTAATTGAATCGAAGGAATTATTTAGATATTTAAAATTTATTTTAATAGCATTAAGTTATAATAAGTAATTTAACAACATTGCTTATTCATGTTAATATAGTAGAAGTTTATTTTTCCCTATCGGTATTTTCAGTATTTTGATAGAGCAGATGAATTTTAGACACACCTGACAATGTCTCTTTTTGATTGTGAACTATAATAGAATAAAAATAAAACTAAGCTCATGCAGATTTTTACATGGACTGTTAAAATCGGAGACTTTTTCAGTGATAATGTATCTTTTTCATTCTCTCATAATTTATGCAAAAATGCCTCTTCCTTAATTATAATTCCACGTAATAAAATTCAACTATAGTATCAAGGGCAGTACGAATGGGGAAGTAACTTGTAATATTTTAGAAATGTTTTTACTTCGATATATTTAATATAACAGCCATTGTAAAAGGCAATATCAGGAATTACAGAGAAAGTAATGATTTACAGGTTTGATTTTATAATTTATGACTTTTAAGTCACTTATGATTTTAAAGTGTATCTATTATAGAAAATTATAAACGTTTTGGTTTCTGTAGTTATAATAAATAAAATCTAGCAAAGATTCAGATATATCTGGATCTGTTTCATCGACCTTATTTTCATAATCTGGATCATTTATACAAATCGCAGGCACCAGTTGTGTTTGAAAAGATCGAAAGATATTTCAAATTGAAATTATTTCAATAATTTAATTAAAATTCTAAGTTAATATTATGGTTAAGAAATAAACCATTTGGGTCTCTCCTGGGGTACAAAAAAAAAAAAAAAAGAGAGAGATAGAGAGAGAGAAACTAGCAAAAAGCTTGCCATCTTAAACTTGATTATTCTCAAAAAAAAAAAAAATACTGTGGCAGAGAGTTTTGCTAGGAGAGGAAAAATTCTGAGCAGAATAAAGTGAATTTTCTGTATCCCATTGGTTTGGGTCAGTATTGGAATAAGTGGACTCTGCTTTCTATTTGTTTTTATTCGTAAAAGTATTTCACGGAAGTCTGCAAGATTCAATTCATTTTATTTGCTTTGTGCTTTTGAAGACTTATTAAGTATTCTCAGGTAAATAAAGAATAAGGTTTTTTTTTAAAAAAATTAGTAGTAAACGTTCAGTAAAGAATGACAAATTTTTTCTTTCTTCAATTTATAGAATGTTTGGCATGTGTTAATTGCATTAAAATCCTTTTTTTAAAGGCAAAGTTTCCAAAGATAAAATATATATATATATATTTTGGCCATTGACTCTTCTCTGTTTCCAAATTTTAATCTCTTGGCACATAAGAATCTAGTCTCCTCATAAAAATTTATTTATACCAATATTTACAAATCCCCAAAGCAAAACCACTGCAACATGTAAATATCTGGTCTTTTTGCATAAAAGATTTTGACAGTTTAAAGTTTAGATACATTGATAAATACTAAACTAATATTCTAGAACAAACACCTGAATATTTTTCGTGTAAAGTGAACATTCTATGCTGAAAAATAAAAAATCATCGACTTCCTAAGATCATTTTAATTATTTCAATATCGAATCTCTCTCTTCAGTTTAAGACCTAAGCTTAGGTTGCTCGCTGTGTAAATTTTTTCATTAAGGTAATTAGTGTAATTAATTAATTATTCAATAATTGAAATGCAGGTTAACAAACTTCTCTATATAAAAGTTTTTAAAAATGTCCTTCATTCAAACTGTGAACGCTAAGCCTATAAAACTCTTCAAAGAACCCCAAGATATCAAGCAATCTTTTATTTAGCTAAACCTACCCCCCACTTTCACTTTTATTCATTCTTAAATACTCAGTATGCGCACAGCTTGGAAAAAAGCTAGAAAGCCTTAATGGATCGCTGATTTTAACTAAAGAGGTAGGTGGGTATCCCTTATAAATGAATTCAAAACAATTTTTGTTTTAGCATTAATAGTTTTCATCAAATGAAAACAAGCTTCTTAGTGTAGGAGAGTAAAGACTTGAATAAGACGCTTATTAACATACCTTTTATTTTAAAACTCAAGGACAAACATTCTAAAACAATATCTATTACATTGGAACAAGGATGCTTTTTTTTTTTCTTCCCATTTTCTTGTGTTCCAGCAAGGATAACGTAACCAAAGTACAAAGCAAAGGACTCAGTAAAAACAGCAGGAATACATAAAACCAACTTAAGAAAAACAATATTTAATCTTGTCATAGTTGGAAGATAATGCAGTGAATGTGCCTTTCATTTTTCACGAGGAATGTATTCTCAGTTTGGGTGTATGCCTTTGAAAGTGTATTTTATGATTAAAGGTAACGAGGTTCAGATTTGAATTTTGAACTGGCTGGGATGGGGTAACACATTTCAAAGACGCTTCTACACTTTAGGTAAAGTTATAATCAACAGCAAGAATAACGTTCGGTGTTAGAATAAGCTTTCTCGAGATTAAAAATCATAAAAATTTAGTAGCACTTTAGTTTTCTTGCTTCTTAAATATCTACGTAATGTCTTTTAAAAGACATACATGTTGGGAAATTGATGCTTTTTTCCCTTCTGAATAATCCTGAGTGTCTAACGTTGTTTTTAAATAATATTTTTCTAGCCTTGGAAAAATGTGTGACAATTCAGAAACTGATTATGAAGTAAATTATGTATCTTGATGAAAACAGAAGACAATTTCCATGTTTAGCTAAAAGAAGAAGAACTTTAACAGAATTAAATCTGGGATGATGACAATCACTCTAAATTCTGCCGGTGTTCTTTTTTTTTTACCTTTCCTAAATAGGGTACTAAAAATCTTTAATATTCGAAATACGAAACCAGTCATAAAACAGGGTAATGATCATTCGTGCAATATTGATCTTGAAATTACCTCTTTGCGGACAAAAGTGTATCTTTTAATGTGTGAGTGTCATCAAAAGAAAATGTTTGCAACGCGTGTCACTTAAAAAGCCTTTCCATAGTAGGTGAGCTTGATACAACTGCCAAGTTGTGAAAACACAACATTTTCACCCCCTCAAATCTACAATTTTTGCTCTCTCTTTTCTAAATAAAGATTTTTCTTTAAAAAACAAACAAACAAAAAAAAAACAAAAACAAAAACAAAAAAAACGGTATTACTGATTGTACTGAAGAAAATAATTCCTTACATATTTTCTCTACTCTCTTTGTCTTCATTACCTTATTAGCTTTTAGCATTTCTGTTTGTAAGTGTTTGCAAGTATACTTTTTGACATATCATTCAGATTTATTGTCAGGTTCAACCCAAGGAGTAATCACACATCCGGGAAGATGGTAGCTGTTTCTTTTTCTAACCCTCTCAATGAAAACAGGTAGGGGCATGAACGAGTATATGATGACCCCAGTGTGTCTGTGGCTTTTGAGTCTGACACCTATCAGATAGAAACAAGCTAGGGATGTGCGCTTATCAATTATAGGAGCTCACGGATAGCGTTGAGATGTTAAAATGATGGAAGAAAGGTTCCTTTTTTGAAAGGGTGACATCTATAAGCTATTAGAAGGCACTGAGAAAAAGGCTTAAATGCTTACAGGAAAAAAAAATACAATGCTAAGAAAAACAGTGTTGAAAGCATCGAGTTTCTCCTTCTAAATCAAATAGCGATTTAGAGACCAAAATCTTTCATTAAATTTCATTATATAAATATATATATATATATATACAGAGTATAACATAACAGAGTATAACATACAGAGCAAAATTAAGCATCAGTACCAACAAGTATTAAAGATCTCAACTATCCCAGTTAGCTAATTAAATATCAACGGTTGGAATGTTAAGAAATATCCTGACTCAAATAGAATTTATTTTTATATTATTTTTCTAGAATCAAATTTTATTCCCTAATCTTGTTATAGAAAGGTAGTCAAGCAAATAATTTACTTCAGGTAGAAAAACACTTCTTAAGGGAAAAGAAACTTCTGCTAACGAAAAAGAGAAATTTGCGTAGTCTGTCCTTCTCTCTCATTTACATGATTTAAATAAAATCATTTACTCGGTGACAGTAAATGCAACTAACAGATGTTGAGTTATTTGCTGAAACAAGACAGTATATTAACTGATGGAAGTATCAATTGCAGTTATTAAAATAGATGCTATTTAGAGGAACTGTGGGATTCAGAAATAATCATTCATATAATTAGAAATTGGAAATGAGTCAACAGGAATAGTTGGGGCATAAAAAAGGACATTCGAAGTGACTTTAAGTATGATTCTACCAAAAAAAACCTATCCAACGCACATAATATAAACATTAAACTTGTTGTTTTATGTCTAAGATCTTGGAGACGGTCTGGATTTGGCACAAATAAAAATGCTGGTAAAATACATGTATCTTGTGGCAACAGTTTATTTGAATATCTTCAAAGCCGGATATATTGCAAAGTTGATTTTTCCCCTTTTTAAGATCTTTCATATCATTTTGGTCAATTGTCACATATTATGTGACAGAACTCATGTATAGAGAAGACATATAGGATTGGCTTTTTGTGGGCAATTATGCAATTTTTCCTCTTCCTTTTAAACATATAGCATAGAAGAGAATATCAGAATAGTCATATGCTAAAGAACCCCGAATAAATTATTACATTACATTAGAATAGGCATTCTCCTGTGATCACATTCTATCAAAATTAGCATCACCACTGAACTGTTACTCAGACTCAGCCCATCTGAAAGATTTGAAAACTACTTAGAAGGACTGAACTCCATAAAAAACACCATCCCCAAACCCTGACAATTACCAACGGTTTTGTTAATCAAAGATTTCATCTCTACGTTAAACCAAAGTCCCATTAGGAAGGCTCTGATAGTAAGGCGCCTTTTTAAAGTGTTTTTTTTTTTTTTTTTTTAAA